>NW_027210262.1:0-88666 GCF_027789765.1 Dendropsophus ebraccatus | reverse complement strand
ACATAAGGGTTAACTAGATTATCCCATACTGCTAGGCAGAAGAAACAAGATTAATTAATCATGGTAATTAACTCATTAAACCATTAGGCCAACATCATAAAACCCCACCACAGACAAGGAATAGACGTGTTTTGTTTCTTCTGCAGGCAGAAGTTGCTTTTTTTCTACAAAGACTGTTCCATGATTCTATGAGGTAGTCAGCCTCATCCCCTGCTCTATTTTTTACCTCGTCTGCAGGGAGGCCGAACGGCACTGACCACAGGGTTCTGTGTGTCCTCCGTTATGGCTGCCTACCAGGGGGAGTTGCAGATTATTCACTCCTGGTATGGCGCACGGTAGCTCGCGGGCCTCACTGGGGTCCCGAATCTCCCGTCCAGCATCTCGTGTGCACGCTAGCCGGACCGCAAGTGCCAGCGCCATCTTGCAAGAGGCAGCCCACGAGGTAGGCGGGACTTCCGGTCTTCAGGACGCCGGCGCCATCTTGGAGGTGGCAGTATGCCGCTGAAGCGGTAATCCCGGTCCCGACCTCGGCTATCTCCTCCGTCCGGAGGGATAGAAGGTAATAAGGCGTGCATATGTTTGATCACCTGCGCTATGTTGACCCTGGCGCCGTTTTTTCTTCCTCTACGTCCCGGCATCAGGAGGGGGTGGAGTATTCTGTAGAGGCGCATGTGCATTGGGTTGTTTCTCTGCACCTGCGCAGCTCCGCCCGGCTTTATCCCTCACATGTGTTAAAGCTGTGCTGGTGAGCGGTTGCTCTATCCAGCACTCTGCCGGGCAGCACCATTCATTGGAAATAAAGGTATTTCCTCTCTGCAGGGATCTATGGCAGGCTATGATGTCTTATCAGATCCAGAAGCTTTATGTATTTTCTACCCCCTTTTTTTCTAGATGGCCAGTCGGCATACTGCAGGAAAAAAGAGGAGTAAATCACGTCACAGGCTCTGTAGATCCTGTTCCCAGCCCTTGCCAGATGACTATGGAAAAGATACTTGCATCATCTGTGCTCCTGCTTCTAGCTCTGCATTCCAGTCAGAAGCTCAACAGTTTTTTGGGTGGTTCAAGTCTCAACTATCTGAAACTTTGAGTGAAGTCACCCAAAAGCCAGCTAAGAGGGCTAAACATGTCAAAGTACCATCCGCTGCATCGTCCTCGGATATGAGGGAAGAGATCCTATCAGAAGGAGAAGTAGTTTCTTCAGCCTCAGAAGCATCTGATAAGGGCTCACCGGAGGATCTCTTTTTATTTAAAAGAGAAAATGCCAGGAAACTCATTAAGTCAGTAAAAAGCACTTTGGAAGGAGAACCCTCTTCTTCCAGTTTACCAAAGAAAGAAGCTCTTTTCTTTTTTCCTAAGACCGATCACACGGTGCTTCCTTCCCATCAGCTCCTGAAGGACTTTATGGAGCAAGATTGGCAAAAGCCTGAGAAAAGGTTTGATCCAAGTTCACGTTTCAAGGCAGCATACAGTCTTTCAGCAGAAGCTTCCAAGTCATGGGATAACCCACCAAAAATAGATCTGGCGGTTGCCCCGACTTTCTAAAAAAGCTCTGTATCCCACTGAGGAAGCCGCTTTACTTAAAGACCCTCTAGATCGCAAGACGGACTCTACTCTCAAAAAGATTTATTCTACATCAACTTTTAATGCTAAAGCGGCATTGTCTGCAGTATCAGTAGGAAGAGCTCTAAGAGTCTGGCTTAGTGAGTTATCAAGAGATATTGAACGAGGCGTTAAAAGGGAGGATCTGCTGAAGGACGTTCAAACCATGAAGTTGGCTTCGGATTTTCTGGCAGACTTTCCTTTAGATTCTCTGCGTTTGAATTCTAAAGTCATGGCTATGGCCACTACTGCCAGAAGAAGTTTGTGGTTGAAAGACTGGCCTGGAGATTTGTCATCCAAGACTCATTTCTGTTCCCTTCCATTCCAGCCAGAAGGCCTATTCGGGCCACAGTTGGAGGACATATTGAAATCCCTCAATGAATCCAAGGGAATTTCCTTTCCATATCCTAAAAGAAGGCAAAATCGTTCCTTTCGTAAAACATTCCGAAGATCACCGGCAGGCAAGAGAACCGCTCCCCAAGGGAGACAAAACAGATTCAGGCCACGAGGAGATAATTCCAGCTTTAAGAAAAAGCCATTTCCTGAAGACAAAGATAAAAAAACAATGACGCCAGATGTTTTCCCACAGCGGTAGGGGCAAGGCTCAGCCTCTTCGCATCAGTATGGGAAAAAACTACCTCGGACGCATGGGCCAACTCGGTAATCTCGAGAGGATACTCCATAGAATTCTCTCACTTTCCCCCGAATGTGTTCTTGCGCAACAAAGACAGCCCAAAACTTCATGCGCTTCTATCAGAGTTCTTACAGAAGAATGCATTGGAGAGAGTTCCTCTTCACCAACAGGGCCGAGGGGTCTACTCCAGAATCTTTGCAGTACCGAAGAAGGAAGGCAACTGGCGTCTAGTGATAGATCTGTCTTTTCTGAACCGTTTTATCACCTGCAAAAGATTCAAAATGGAAACAATCAAATCAGTTATCGCCATTCTCCAAGAAAACGATTTTGCTGCCACCATAGACTTAAAAGATGCGTATCTCCACATCCCCATCCTGCCGTCCCATCGCAGGTTCCTTCGGGTGGCTATACGCAAAGGGAAAAAGACTCTCCACTACCAGTTCAGATGCCTTCCTTTCGGCCTATCTACGGCACCAAGGGTTTTCACAAAAATCATCGTCATCCTGGCAGCACACCTAAGGCTTCAAGGAGTTTTTATCGTCCCCTACCTGGACGACTGGTTCGTCAAAGCCTCATCCAGAGAGAGTCTTCTGATTCATATCCAGATGACCAGACAAGTTCTGGAGAGTCATGGATTTATCCTGAACCTGGACAAATCAAACCTAGTTCCTTCCCAAGTATGCAAGTTCCTAGGCTTCATCGTGGACTCACTGGCAATTAAGGGGTACATAGAGGAAAAAATGGTAAAAAGAAAGTAGGGAAGGGGGATAATGAGATTACATTTGGACAAAGCAATTAATTGTAATTTAGTTCTGTTAATGAGTTTTCATAATATAACTAATCATTTAATTGATGTCCAGTTGTCCATGAGTGCAGTAATGCAATGAAACGTCACCATGTGTGAACATATCCTAAATTACCCCTGTGCATTTTAGATAATTACGAGAGAACTTTGAGTTTATGACCTCAAAAACTTTGTGAAGTCCTTGCCTATCATTACTGCATACATTAAGTTGTCTCCAATTTGTTGTCTCTTTACATTATGGGAACAACCACGTAGCAATCCCCCCTCAATAGGACAACATGCAAACCGTTCACACCTCGCCAATGTCACAATAAAGGCAAACCAGAAGGTTCTGGAAGTGGAAGACAAGTCTGATCTTTCTGTCTAGCTTTTCTTTTTGATGTTCTGTCTGATCTGAGAGTAACTTGTTCCTGTATACCCTGTATCAACTCATTGACTTGAATTCCTAGTGCATACCAATATAGGGGGCAGCCAGTGGACGCCATTACTATCGCCAGTACACAGGATGCTCTTGGGTTATTTATGTATATCACCATGCAGTACTTTTTAGTTATCTATTGAGCATTCTCCTGTTATATCCTATATTTGTATATGTACCGTTATGCTGCTATGTATTTCGCACTTTATATTTATTGGTATTTTCAGCAGTAGTCCACAGAGAGCAGCCTCCTTACTCTTGCTGTTTGTATCATTATTTCCAGTCATGGATCATTGTATATTCATTTCAGTGTATGTTTTTAATCAATAAAACATATATGATGTTATTTTGTAAAAATTTTGAGGTTCAGCATTTTTTCTTTTTGGTGGCGTTTGAATTCGTTGTAACCTAACTACTGATGGGGCCATAGGTCACCTTCATTATTAATTCTCAAATACCCCACTCCTAATCCACCTCAATAATCCTATATACATTGAAGCATATATGACTTAGCAATGTTGACATATGAAATGTTACAACTTCCTTACTGTCCAGTAGCTTCAAAAAATGGCCAAGTGAGAACCAGGGGATACTTCTTTATTCTCAAATCTAATTTTTAACCAGTTTAGATTGTAGGCCTTTTGCCTCTGCTGTTTGCCATTTCGATTGTGTGACCTGCAATGAATCCGCCTACCCTGATCCTCTGCTTATCTGACTACAATACCCCTCCCATCCCTGATACTGCATTCACTCCTCCTGCTGACAGTCCGGCTTGCTGTCTAGGCATATGTAGCCTGTTCCCCGGAGCCTTGCACCGACTCCTTCTGGTCCTTGGGGGCCAGTTGCTGCTCACACCGGGACCACACTTGTGGAGCGACCTGGTGTCCTCTAGCCGCAGAAGTCCAGCTTCCGCATCCTGGAGCAGGATAAAGGGTGAAGACCTAGAGGGCACTTAGACTCCGCTCCCTGGTGTGGCCCAAAGCCAAACCGGTTGAGTAGCACAGCGAGTCCACACTCGCTGTCCATTACACTATCACTATACACTATATTTTTTGGTCCTGATAATTCTACAATATTTGCAGAAACTTTATTGTCAGGACAGAGCTATCTACACCCCCACTGGCACATGTGACACTAGACCTGTTCATGATCCTTTGTCTTAGGCAGCTCATTCTTCTCCTCTACAGAATCTACCCTGCTGCTCGATATGTCTATGGCTAGCCTTACAGAGTACCAAATAGCTGTTGGTGAAGTTACCATTTTCAAAATGCTTGAGAGTCCAGCTTTGTGATTAGGTATGGGCTAATGACCTCATTGTCTCCTCCTATGCTTGAAACTCATTCATTCCTCTGGTCAGCAAGATAGTCGTCCTTTGCTGTAAGGGCTTGTCCCTCACTTGCTTCATTCTGCAATTAGATGGATTTGACTATGAGCACTGGACTATGAGAGTGTGTATTTAAATGCATATATAGTCCACACAATGTACTGTTAATTTTTGCTACTGGTGCTGCTTCCACTGCGATCCGAAAGTAGATTCAAGGCCCTGTGGGACAAACAGATTGCTGCTGTTTTTACTGTCCTCTAAAATTTGCTATCCTCTAACTTTAAAGGTCACTGAGACTCCCGCTCCTAGGATCTGTAATGATGTGCCATATATGCACTATTACCACATCCAACAAATATTCACTCCTGCATAAAAGCATTCTCTACTAATTTTCTGCACCATAGGTCTTCATAGTTTCTTCTTGTAATTACCTTGTAGATGCCATAGCTGATACACAAAACAGCTTATGAATTAACATTATTTAGAAAAAAAAAAAAAATACAGGATGGAAACAACCGTCTGCAGCTTCGGCTCGACTGTCCCTTTCCTTTGAGTGGCCCCTCAATGTTATGGAAACGGGCGGAGGACATTGTCTCCATTAGAAAGGGCTCCCCTGTGATGCTGAGACAGTTTGGACTCTGCCACGACTTGAAGGCCTAGCGGGATGGTGATTTCCCTGAACCTAGACCCGGAGTGGACTCTGTGCCTTAGCACCCCATGGGCTAACTGTATTTTCCCGTAGGCTTTCCTGATACATGTGTTCTCAATGTGGTTAACTTATTGGCCAATGTAAATGTTCTATTGAAACATAACGAATGCAGAGCATGGGTTTTAGATACAAATACAGGAAGACATCAATGATAGATATCAAGGAAAAATTCCTTAAAAACCTTCAATACTGTTAGAAATTTCCAGAGTGGCCTGAATATTCCTCTTATCATTAGAGAAGGATCTGTTTGGATTGGTTACTAGGAGATCTCCCATATATCTGAGTTTGCTGTCTGCTATCGGGGTGAATAACAGATCAATATTTCAATTGCATCTACAGTTTTCTATCTGTCATAGAGGTTAATAAAGGATAACTACATGCATTTTACCTACTGTAGTTCTAATGGTTTGTATGAGTATAATAAAATGAAGGTTCACAAAGGGGTACATAGAGGAAAAAATGGTAAAAAGAAAGTAGGGAAGGGGGATAATGAGATTACATTTGGACAAAGCAATTAATTGTAATTTAGTTCTGTTAATGAGTTTTCATAATATAACTAATCATTTAATTGATGTCCAGTTGTCCATGAGTGCAGTAATGCAATGAAACGTCACCATGTGTGAACATATCCTAAATTACCCCTGTGCATTTTAGATAATTACGAGAGAACTTTGAGTTTATGACCTCAAAACTTTGTGAAGTCCTTGCCTATCATTACTGCATACATTAAGTTGTCTCCAATTTGTTGTCTCTTTACATTATGGGAACAACCACGTAGCAATCCCCCCTCAATAGGACAACATGCAAACCGTTCACCCTCGCCAATGTCACAATAAAGGCAAACCAGAAGGGTTCTGGAAGTGGAAGACAAAGTCTGATCTTTCTGTCTAGCTTTTCTTTTTGATGTTCTGTCTGATCTGAGAGTAACTTGTTCCTGTATACCCTGTATCAACTCATTTGACTTGAATTCCTAGTGCATACCAATATAGGGGGCAGCCAGTGGACGCCATTACTATCGCCAGTACACAGGATGCTCTTGGGTTATTTATGTATATCACCATGCAGTACTTTTTAGTTATCTATTGAGCATTCTCCTGTTATATCCTATATTTGTATATGTACCGTTATGCTGCTATGTATTTCGCACTTTATATTTATTGGTATTTTCAGCAGTAGTCCACAGAGAGCAGCCTCCTTACTCTTGCTGTTTGTATCATTATTTCCAGTCATGGATCATTGTATATTCATTTTCAGTGTATGTTTTTAATCAATAAAACATATATGATGTTATTTTGTAAAAATTTTGAGGTTCAGCATTTTTTCTTTTTGGTGGCGTTTGAATTCGTTGTAACCTAACTACTGATGGGGCCATAGGTCACCTTCATTATTAATTCTCAAATACCCCACTCCTAATCCACCTCAATAATCCTATATACATTGAAGCATATATGACTTAGCAATGTTGACATATGAAATGTTACACTTCCTTAACTGTCCAGTAGCTTCAAAAAATGGCCAAGTGAGAACCAGGGGATACTTCTTTATTCTCAAATCAAATTTTTAACCAGTTTAGATTGTAGGCCTTTTTGCCTCTGCTGTTTGCCATTTCGATTGTGTGACCTGCAATGAATCCGCCTACCCTGATCCTCTGCTTATCTGACTACAATACCCCTCCCATCCCTGATACTGCATTCACTCCTCCTGCTGACAGTCCGGCTTGCTGTCTAGGCATATGTAGCCTGTTCCCCGGAGCCTTGCACCGACTCCTTCTGGTCCTTGGGGGCCAGTTGCTGCTCACACCGGGACCACACTTGTGGAGCGACCTGGTGTCCTCTAGCCGCAGAAGTCCAGCTTCCGCATCCTGGAGCAGGATAAAGGGTGAAGACCTAGAGGGCACTTAGACTCCGCTCCCTGGTGTGGCCCAAAGCCAAACCGGTTGAGTAGCACAGCGAGTCCACACTCGCTGTCCATTACACTATCACTATACACTATATTTTTTTGGTCCTGATAATTCTACAATATTTGCAGAAACTTTATTGTCAGGACAGAGCTATCTACACCCCCACTGGCACATGTGACACTAGACCTGTTCATGATCCTTTGTCTTAGGCAGCTCATTCTTCTCCTCTACAGAATCTACCCTGCTGCTCGATATGTCTATGGCTAGCCTTACAGAGTACCAAATAGCTGTTGGTGAAGTTACCATTTTCAAAATGCTTGAGAGTCCCAGCTTTGTGATTAGGTATGGGCTAATGACCTCATTGTCTCCTCCTATGCTTGAAACTCATTCATTCCTCTGGTCAGCAAGATAGTCGTCCTTTGCTGTAAGGGCTTGTCCCTCACTTGCTTCATTCTGCAATTAGATGGATTTGACTATGAGCACTGACTATGAGAGTGTGTATTTAAATGCATATATAGTCCACACAATGTACTGTTAATTTTTGCTACTGGTGCTGCTTCCACTGCGATCCGAAAGTAGATTCAAGGCCCTGTGGGACAAACAGATTGCTGCTGTTTTTACTGTCCTCTAAAATTTGCTATCCTCTAACTTTAAAGGTCACTGAGACTCCCGCTCCTAGGATCTGTAATGATGTGCCATATATGCACTATTACCACATCCAACAAATATTCACTCCTGCATAAAAGCATTCTCTACTAATTTTCTGCACCATAGGTCTTCATAGTTTCTTCTTGTAATTACCTTGTAGATGCCATAGCTGATACACAAAACAGCTTATGAATTAACATTATTTTAGAAAAAAAAAAGAAAATACAGGATGGAAACAACCGTCTGCAGCTTCGGCTCGACTGTCCCTTTCCTTTGAGTGGCCCCTCAATGTTATGGAAACGGGCGGAGGACATTGTCTCCATTACAAAGGGCTCCCCTGTGATGCTGAGACAGTTTGGACTCTGCCACGACTTGAAGGCCTAGCGGGATGGTGATTTCCCTGAACCTAGACCCGGAGTGGACTCTGTGCCTTAGCACCCCATGGGCTAACTGTATTTTCCCGTAGGCTTTCCTGATACATGTGTTCTCAATGTGGTTAACTTATTGGCCAATGTAAATGTTCTATTGAAACATAACGAATGCAGAGCATGGGTTTTAGATACAAATACAGGAAGACATCAATGATAGATATCAAGGAAAAATTCCTTAAAACCTTCAATACTGTTAGAAATTTCCAGAGTGGCCTGAATATTCCTCTTATCATTAGAGAAGGATCTGTTTGGATTGGTTACTAGGAGATCTCCCATATATCTGAGTTTGCTGTCTGCTATCGGGGTGAATAACAGATCAATATTTCAATTGCATCTACAGTTTTCTATCTGTCATAGAGGTTAATAAAGGATAACTACATGCATTTTACCTACTGTAGTTCTAATGGTTTGTATGAGTATAATAAAATGAAGGTTCACAAAGGGGTACATAGAGGAAAAAATGGTAAAAAGAAAGTAGGGAAGGGGGATAATGAGATTACATTTGGACAAAGCAATTAATTGTAATTTAGTTCTGTTAATGAGTTTTCATAATATAACTAATCATTTAATTGATGTCCAGTTGTCCATGAGTGCAGTAATGCAATGAAACGTCACCATGTGTGAACATATCCTAAATTACCCCTGTGCATTTTAGATAATTACGAGAGAACTTTGAGTTTATGACCTCAAAACTTTGTGAAGTCCTTGCCTATCATTACTGCATACATTAAGTTGTCTCCAATTTGTTGTCTCTTTACATTATGGGAACAACCACGTAGCAATCCCCCCTCAATAGGACAACATGCAAACCGTTCACCCTCGCCAATGTCACAATAAAGGCAAACCAGAAGGGTTCTGGAAGTGGAAGACAAAGTCTGATCTTTCTGTCTAGCTTTTCTTTTTGATGTTCTGTCTGATCTGAGAGTAACTTGTTCCTGTATACCCTGTATCAACTCATTTGACTTGAATTCCTAGTGCATACCAATATAGGGGGCAGCCAGTGGACGCCATTACTATCGCCAGTACACAGGATGCTCTTGGGTTATTTATGTATATCACCATGCAGTACTTTTTAGTTATCTATTGAGCATTCTCCTGTTATATCCTATATTTGTATATGTACCGTTATGCTGCTATGTATTTCGCACTTTATATTTATTGGTATTTTCAGCAGTAGTCCACAGAGAGCAGCCTCCTTACTCTTGCTGTTTGTATCATTATTTCCAGTCATGGATCATTGTATATTCATTTTCAGTGTATGTTTTTAATCAATAAAACATATATGATGTTATTTTGTAAAAATTTTGAGGTTCAGCATTTTTTCTTTTTGGTGGCGTTTGAATTCGTTGTAACCTAACTACTGATGGGGCCATAGGTCACCTTCATTATTAATTCTCAAATACCCCACTCCTAATCCACCTCAATAATCCTATATACATTGAAGCATATATGACTTAGCAATGTTGACATATGAAATGTTACACTTCCTTAACTGTCCAGTAGCTTCAAAAAATGGCCAAGTGAGAACCAGGGGATACTTCTTTATTCTCAAATCAAATTTTTAACCAGTTTAGATTGTAGGCCTTTTTGCCTCTGCTGTTTGCCATTTCGATTGTGTGACCTGCAATGAATCCGCCTACCCTGATCCTCTGCTTATCTGACTACAATACCCCTCCCATCCCTGATACTGCATTCACTCCTCCTGCTGACAGTCCGGCTTGCTGTCTAGGCATATGTAGCCTGTTCCCCGGAGCCTTGCACCGACTCCTTCTGGTCCTTGGGGGCCAGTTGCTGCTCACACCGGGACCACACTTGTGGAGCGACCTGGTGTCCTCTAGCCGCAGAAGTCCAGCTTCCGCATCCTGGAGCAGGATAAAGGGTGAAGACCTAGAGGGCACTTAGACTCCGCTCCCTGGTGTGGCCCAAAGCCAAACCGGTTGAGTAGCACAGCGAGTCCACACTCGCTGTCCATTACACTATCACTATACACTATATTTTTTTGGTCCTGATAATTCTACAATATTTGCAGAAACTTTATTGTCAGGACAGAGCTATCTACACCCCCACTGGCACATGTGACACTAGACCTGTTCATGATCCTTTGTCTTAGGCAGCTCATTCTTCTCCTCTACAGAATCTACCCTGCTGCTCGATATGTCTATGGCTAGCCTTACAGAGTACCAAATAGCTGTTGGTGAAGTTACCATTTTCAAAATGCTTGAGAGTCCCAGCTTTGTGATTAGGTATGGGCTAATGACCTCATTGTCTCCTCCTATGCTTGAAACTCATTCATTCCTCTGGTCAGCAAGATAGTCGTCCTTTGCTGTAAGGGCTTGTCCCTCACTTGCTTCATTCTGCAATTAGATGGATTTGACTATGAGCACTGACTATGAGAGTGTGTATTTAAATGCATATATAGTCCACACAATGTACTGTTAATTTTTGCTACTGGTGCTGCTTCCACTGCGATCCGAAAGTAGATTCAAGGCCCTGTGGGACAAACAGATTGCTGCTGTTTTTACTGTCCTCTAAAATTTGCTATCCTCTAACTTTAAAGGTCACTGAGACTCCCGCTCCTAGGATCTGTAATGATGTGCCATATATGCACTATTACCACATCCAACAAATATTCACTCCTGCATAAAAGCATTCTCTACTAATTTTCTGCACCATAGGTCTTCATAGTTTCTTCTTGTAATTACCTTGTAGATGCCATAGCTGATACACAAAACAGCTTATGAATTAACATTATTTTAGAAAAAAAAAAGAAAATACAGGATGGAAACAACCGTCTGCAGCTTCGGCTCGACTGTCCCTTTCCTTTGAGTGGCCCCTCAATGTTATGGAAACGGGCGGAGGACATTGTCTCCATTACAAAGGGCTCCCCTGTGATGCTGAGACAGTTTGGACTCTGCCACGACTTGAAGGCCTAGCGGGATGGTGATTTCCCTGAACCTAGACCCGGAGTGGACTCTGTGCCTTAGCACCCCATGGGCTAACTGTATTTTCCCGTAGGCTTTCCTGATACATGTGTTCTCAATGTGGTTAACTTATTGGCCAATGTAAATGTTCTATTGAAACATAACGAATGCAGAGCATGGGTTTTAGATACAAATACAGGAAGACATCAATGATAGATATCAAGGAAAAATTCCTTAAAACCTTCAATACTGTTAGAAATTTCCAGAGTGGCCTGAATATTCCTCTTATCATTAGAGAAGGATCTGTTTGGATTGGTTACTAGGAGATCTCCCATATATCTGAGTTTGCTGTCTGCTATCGGGGTGAATAACAGATCAATATTTCAATTGCATCTACAGTTTTCTATCTGTCATAGAGGTTAATAAAGGATAACTACATGCATTTTACCTACTGTAGTTCTAATGGTTTGTATGAGTATAATAAAATGAAGGTTCACAAAGGGGTACATAGAGGAAAAAATGGTAAAAAGAAAGTAGGGAAGGGGGATAATGAGATTACATTTGGACAAAGCAATTAATTGTAATTTAGTTCTGTTAATGAGTTTTCATAATATAACTAATCATTTAATTGATGTCCAGTTGTCCATGAGTGCAGTAATGCAATGAAACGTCACCATGTGTGAACATATCCTAAATTACCCCTGTGCATTTTAGATAATTACGAGAGAACTTTGAGTTTATGACCTCAAAACTCTGTGAAGTCCTTGCCTATCATTACTGCATACATTAAGTTAAGGTCCCTTTAAGAGCAAAATGGGTCCCTGTAAGAGCGACCTTGGTCCCTTTAAGAGCGAACTGGGTCCCTTTAAGAGCAAAATGGGTTCCTTTCAGAGCGAAATGGGTCCCTTTAAGAGCGACCTGGGTCCCTTTAAGAGCAAAATATGTCCCTTTAAGAGCGAAATATGTCCCTATAAGAGCAAAATATGTCCCTTTAAGAGTGAAATATGTCCCTTTAAGAGCGAAATATGTCCCTTTAAGAGCAAAATGGGTCCCTTTAAGAGCGACCTGGGTCCCTTTAAGAGCGACCTGGGTCCCTTTAAGAGCAAAATATGTCCCTTTAAGAGCGAAATATGTCCCTATAAGAGCAAAATATGTCCCTTTAAGAGTGAAATATGTCCCTTTAAGAGCGAAATATGTCCCTTTAAGAGCAAAATGGGTCCTTTTAAGAGCGACCTGGGTCCCTTTAAGAGCGAAATGGGTCCCTTTAAGAGCGAAATGGGTCCCTTTAAGAGCAAAATATGTTCCTTTAACCCTTTAAGGACATGGCCCATTTTCGTTTTTACGTTTTCGGTTTTTCCTCCTTGTGTTTAAAAGGTCATAGCACTTGCATTTTTCCACCTAGAAACCCACATGACCCCTTATTTCTTGCGTCACTAATTGTACTTTGCAATTACAGGCTGAATTTTTGCATAAAGTACACTGCGAAACCAGAAAAAAATTCAAAGTGTGGTGAAATTGAAAAAAAAAACGCATTTCTTTTATTTGGGGGAAATGTGTTTTTACGCCATTCGCCCTGGGGTAAAACTGACTTGTTATGCATGTTCCTCAAGTCGTTACGATTAAAACGATATATAACATGTATAACTTATATTGTATCTGATGGCCTGTAAAAAATTCAAACCGTTGTTAACCAATATACATTCCTTAAAATCGCTCCATTCCCAGGCTTATAGCGCTTTTATCCTTTGGTCTATGGGGCTGTGCGAGGTGTCATTTTTTGCGCCATGATGTGATCTTTCTATCGGTACCTTGATTGCGCATATACGACTTTTTGATCGCTTTTTATTACATTTTTTCTGGATTTGATGCGACCAAAAATGCGCAATTTTGCACTTTGGGATTTTTTTGCGCTGACGCCGTTTACCGTACGAGATCAGGAATGTGATTAATTAATAGTTCGGGCGATTACGCACGCGGCGATACCAAACATGTTTATTTATTTATTTATTTGTTTACTTTTATTTAAAACCTGGGGAAAGGGGGGTGATTCAGACTTTTTTTAGGGGAGGGGGATTTTTACTATTAACAACACGTTTTTTTTTTTTTTTTACACATATACTAGAAGCCCCCCTGGGGGACTTCTAGTATATACACTTTGATCTCTCATAGAGATCTCTGCAGCATAGATATGCTGCAGAGATCCATGAGATCGGCACTCGTTTGCTTTCGGCTGCTGCAGCCGGAAACAAACGAGTGCCGAGCCGAGGACGGCGCCATCTTGGACGCGTCCCCGGCCGGCATCAGTAACGGAGATCGCTCCTCCGGGACAAGGTCCCGGAGGAGCGATCTCCCCCACTAGACACCAGGGAAACGTTGCCTCCGGTAATCGGAGGCAGCTGTCAAAGTTGACAGCTGCCTCCGATTAGCTAATTAGCGGGCACGGCGATCGGACCGTGCCCGCTAATAGCGGCGGTCCCGGGCTACACGCGGCACCCGGGATCGCGGCACTTCAAAGCGGGGCCGCCGCGCGGCCCCGCTTTGAAGTGCTAATGAGGACATAGGACGTACCGGTACGTCCTATGTCCTTAAGAGGTTAAGAGCGAAATTGGTCCCTTTAAGAGCGAACTTGGTCCCTTTAAGAGCGACCTGGGTCCCTTTAAGAGCAAAATGGGTCCCTTTAAGAGCGAAATGGGTCCCTTTAAGAGCGACCTGGGTCCCTTTAAGAGCAAAATATGTCCCTTTAAGAGCGAAATATGTCCCTATAAGAGCAAAATATGTCCCTTTAAGAGTGAAATATGTCCCTTTAAGAGCGAAATATGTCCCTTTAAGAGCAAAATGGGTCCTTTTAAGAGCGACCTGGGTCCCTTTAAGAGCGAAATGGGTCCCTTTAAGAGCGAAATGGGTCCCTTTAAGAGCGAAATGGGTCCCTTTAAGAGCGAAATGGGTCCCTTTAAGAGCGACCTGGGTCCCTTTAAGAGCAAAATATGTCCCTTTAAGAGCAAAATATATCCGTTTAAGAGCGACCTGGGTCCGTTTAAGAGCGAAATTGGTCCCTTTAAGCGTGAAATTGGTCCCTTTAAGAGTGAAATTGGTCCCTTTAAGAGCGACCTGGGTCCCTTTAAGAGCGACCTGGGTCCCTTTAAGAGCAATTTGGGTCCCTTTAAGAGCAATATAGGTCCCTTTAAGAGCGAAATATGTCCCTTTAAGAGCGAAATATGTCCCTTTAAGAGCGAAATATATGTTCCTTTAAGAGCGAAATTGGTCCCTTTAAGAGGGAAATTGGTCCCTTTAAAAGGGAAATTGGTCCCTTTAAGAGGGAAATTGGTCCCTTTAAGAGCGACCTGGGTCCCTTTAAGAGCGAAATATGTCCCTTTAAGAGCAAAATATGTCCTTTTAAGAGCGACCTGGGTCCCTTTAAGAGCGAAATTGGTCCCTTTAAGAGTGAAATTGGTCCATTTAAGAGCGACCTGGGTCCCTTTAAGAGCGAAATATTTCCCTTTAAGAGCGGAATATGTCTCTTTAAGAGCAACCTGGGTCCCTTTAAGAGCGAAATATGTCGCTTTAAGAGCAAAATGGGTCCCTTTAAGAGCGAAATTGGTCCCTTTAAGAGTGAAATGGGTCCTTTTAAAAGCGACCTGGGTCCCTTTAAGAGCAAAATTGGTCCCTTTAAGAGCGAAATTGGTCCATTTATGAGCGACCTGGGTCCCTTTAAGAGCGAAATATGTCCCTTCAAGAGCGAAATATGTCCCTTCAAGAGCGAAATATGTCCCTTTAAGAGCAAAATGGGTCCTTTTAAGAGCGACCTGGGTCCCTTTAAGAGCGACCTGGGTCCCTTTAAGAGCGACCTGGGTCCCTTTAAAAGCCATTTGGGTCCCTTTAAGTGCAACGGGGGCCCTTTAAGAGCGACCTGGGGCCCTTTTAGAGTGAAATTGGTCCCTTTAAGAGTGATCTGGGTCCCTTTAAGAGCGAAATGGGTTCCATTAAGAGAGACCTGGGTCCCTTTAAGAGCGACTTGGGACCCTTTAAGAGCGACCTGGGACCCTTTAAGAGTAACCTAGGTACCTTTAACCCCTTAAGGACAGAGCCTCAAATGTCCTTAAGGACAGAGACAAATTTTATGAATATGACCTGTGTCACTTTAGTCATTAATAACTTCGGGATGCTTTTACCTATCTGGCTGATTCTGAGATTGTTTTCTCGTGACATATGGTACTTTACATTTCTGGTAAAATGGAGTCGATACTCATGACGAATCTTTATGAAAAACACCAAAATAACGTGAAAAATTGTGACAAAATGCATTTTTCAAACTTTGAAACCTTTCTGCTTATACAGAAAATGGTTATGCCACATAAATTATACATTAAATAGCATTAGCAACATATCTACTTTATGTTGGCGGCATTTATTAAACTATATTTCATTGTTTTTAGACAATAGAAAGCTTAAAACATTAGCAGCAATTTTCCAAATTTTCTGTAAAATTTCAAAATCAGATGGTTTCAGGGACCTGTTCAGGTTTAAAGTGTATTTGAGGGGCCTGTGTGTTAGAAAGCCCCACAAAGCACCCCATTTCAGAAACTGCACCTCCCACACTCTGCAAAAGCACACCCAGAAAGTGTTTTAACCCTTTAGGGGAGTCACAGAAATAAAAGCTAAGTGTGTAAGAAATTTGAAAATTTTTATTTTCTGTGCAGAGATTTTATTGTAATCCAATATCTTTCATAATGATAAACCTATTAGCAGAGAAATGCACCCCAATATTGATTGCCCCGTTTCTGCAGTTTATAGAAATACCCCATATGTGGCCCTATTGCGCTATTTGACGCAACCACAAGCCTCAGATATAAAGGAGCGCCCAGTGAATTTCAACGCCTCCGTTATATTTGGTTATTTTTGACCGTACCACTTCAGGTTGGCAGAGGCTCTGGGGTGCCAAAACCTAAAAAACACTCCTAAAGGGACACCATTTAGAAAACTACACCCCTCAAGGAATGTAACAAGGGGTGTGGTGAGCATTTGGACCCCACAGGTGCTTCACAGATTTTCAGAACAATGTGGTGTAAAAAAGGAAAAATTCTATTTTTTACACTAAAATGTTGTTCTAGCCTTCATTTTTCATTTTTACAAGGGGATAAAAGAAAAAAAAAACACCAAACGTGTAGCGCAGTTTCTCCCGAGTAAGGAAATACCCCACATGTGGACATAAAGTGCCAAGCGGGCGCAGGACGAGCCTCCATAGGGAAGGAGCGCCAATTGGCCTTTGCAAGCTGGATTTTACTGGAATGGATTTCAAGGGTCATGTCGCATTTACAGACCCCTCGTGCTGCCAAGACACTGGAAACCTCCCACAAGTGACCCCATTTTGGAAACTACACCCTTCAAGGAATCTAACAAGGGGTGCAGTGAGCATATGGACCCAGTGGCGGGTTATAATGTGGGCGGTTTGGGCAGCCGCCCGGGGCCCGAGGCTCCGGGGGTGGCCCATGCCGCGCCGCCCACATTATAATCCGCCCACGCCGCTGCGGCCCGGCCCGCCACTGCACTCTTGTGACCGCAAGCATTATTTCGCTTGCGTTCACAGGAGTCCCTGGCTGCCTCCGGCTGATTATGCGGCTGCCGGGGGTGTCTCGTCCTCTCCCCGGCAGCGCGAGCATCACACAGCTCACTGTGCCGCCTGGGCCCTGACTTCCGGTATTAAGAGCGCACGTTAGAGACGCACTGTAACCGAAGTCAGGGCCCAGGCGGCACAGTGAGCTGTGTGATGCGCGCGCTGCAGGGGAGAGGACGAGACACCCCCGGCAGCCGCATCATCAGCCGGAGGAAGCCGGGGACAGACCAGGAGCCGAGAGGATCGACAGGGGAACGGATGGCAGGTGAGTTGTGTTTTGTTTTTTTATTTACTGACTGCTGTGCAAGGGGGGGGGGAAGCAGAGGGCGACCATCTATAAGGGGGGGAGTAGAGGGGGACCATCTATAGGGGGGGGGAGCAGAGGGGGACCATCTATAAGGGGGGGAGCAGAGGGGGACCATCTATAAGGGGGGAAGCAGAGGGGGACCATCTATAAGAAGGGAAGCAGAGGGGGACCATCTATAAGGGGGGGAGCAGAGGGGGACCATCTATAAGGGGGGAAGCAGAGGGGGACCATCTATAAGGGGGGGAGCAGAGGGGGACCATCTATAAGGGGGGGAGCAGAGGGGGACCATCTATAAGGGGGGAAGCAGAGGGGGACCATCTATAAGGGGGGGAGCAGAGGGGGCCATCTATAAGGGGGGGAGCAGAGGGGGACCATCTATAAGGGGGGGAGCAGAGGGGGACCATCTATAAGGGGGGAAAGAGGGGGACCATCTATAAGGGGGGGAGCAGAGGGGGACCAGGACCATCTATAAGGGGGGGAGCAGAGGGGGACCATCTATAAGGGGGGAAAGAGGGGGACCATCTATAAGGGGGGGAGCAGAGGGGGACCAGGACCATCTATAAGGGGGGGGGGAGCAGAGGGGGACCATCTATAAGGGGGGGGGAGCAGAGGGGGACCATCTATAAGGGAGGGGGGAGAGGGGGACCATCTATAAGGGAGGGGGGAGAGGGGGACCATCTATAAGGGGGGGGGGAGCAGAGGGGGACCATCTTTAAGGGAGGGGAGAGATGGGGAACCATCTTTAAGGGAGGGGGGAGAGGGGGACCATCTATAAGGGAGGGGGGAGAGGGGGACCATCTATAAGGGGGGGGAGCAGAGGGGGACCATCTATAAGGGAGGGGGGAGAGGGGGACCATCTATAAGGGGGGGGAGCAGAGGGGGACCATCTATAAGGGGGGGGGGAGGGGGACCATCTATAAGGGAGGGGGGAGAGGGGGACCATCTATAAGGGAGGGGGGAGAGGGGGACCATCTATAAGGGGGGGAACAGAGGGGGACCATCTATAAGGGAGGGGGGGAGGGGGACCATCTATAAGAGAGGGGGGAGAGGGGGACCATCTATAAGGGAGGGGGAGAGGGGGACTATCTATAAGGGAGGGGGGAGAGGGGGGTCCATCTATAAGGGGGGGGAGCAGAGGGGGACCATCTATAAGGGGGGGGGGGAGCAGAGGGGGACCATCTATAAGGGAGGGGGAGAGGGGGACCATCTATAAGGGGGGGAGCAGAGGGGGACCATCTATAAGGGGGGGAGCAGAGGGGGACCATCTATAAGGGGGGAAGCAGAGGGGGACCATCTATAAGGGGGGAAGCAGAGGGGGACCATCTATAAGGGGGGGAGCAGAGGGGGACCATCTATAAGGGGGGAAGCAGAGGGGGACCATCTATAAGGGGGGGAGCAGAGGGGGACCATCTATAAGGGGGGGAGCAGAGGGGGACCATCTATAAGGGGGGAAGCAGAGGGGGACCATCTATAAGGGGGGGAGCAGAGGGGGCCATCTATAAGGGGGGGAGCAGAGGGGGACCATCTATAAGGGGGGGAGCAGAGGGGGACCATCTATAAGGGGGGAAAGAGGGGGACCATCTATAAGGGGGGGAGCAGAGGGGGACCAGGACCATCTATAAGGGGGGGAGCAGAGGGGGACCATCTATAAGGGGGGAAAGAGGGGGACCATCTATAAGGGGGGGAGCAGAGGGGGACCAGGACCATCTATAAGGGGGGGGAGCAGAGGGGGACCATCTATAAGGGGGGGGGGGGGCAGAGGGGGACCATCTATAAGGGAGAGGGGGACCATCTATAAGGGAGGGGGGAGAGGGGGACCATCTATAAGGGGGGGGGAGCAGAGGGGGACCATCTTTAAGGGAGGGGAGAGATGGGGAACCATCTTTAAGGGAGGGGGGAGAGGGGGACCATCTATAAGGGAGGGGGGAGAGGGGGACCATCTATAAGGGGGGGAGCAGAGGGGGACCATCTATAAGGGAGGGGGGAGAGGGGGACCATCTATAAGGGGGGGAGCAGAGGGGGACCATCTATAAGTGGGGGGGGGGGAGGGGGACCATCTATAAGGGAGGGGGGAGAGGGGGACCATCTATAAGGGAGGGGGGAGAGGGGGACCATCTATAAGGGGGGGAACAGAGGGGGACCATCTATAAGGGAGGGGGGGGAGGGGGACCATCTATAAGAGAGGGGGGAGAGGGGGACCATCTATAAGGGAGGGGGAGAGGGGGACTATCTATAAGGGAGGGGGGAGAGGGGGGTCCATCTATAAGGGGGGAGAGCAGAAGGGGACCATCTATAAGGGGGGGGGGGCAGAGGGGGACCATCTATAAGGGAGGGGGGAGAGGGGGACCATCTATAAGGGGGGGAGCAGAGGGGGACCATCTATAAGGGGGGGAGCAGAGGGGGACCATCTATAAGGGGGGGGGAGCAGAGGGGGACCATCTATAAGGGAGGGGGGAGAGGGGGACCATCTATAAGGGGGGGAAGCAGAGGGGGACCATCTATAAGGGGGGGAGCAGAGGGGGACCATCTATAAAGGGGGGAAAGAGGGGGACCATCTATAGAGAGGGAAAGAGGGGGACCATCTATAAGGGAGGGGGGAGAGGGGGACCATCTATAAGGGGGGAAAGAGGGGGACCATTTATAAAGGGGGAGAGAGGGGGACCATCTATAAGGGGGGAAGAGGGGGACCATCTATAAGGGGGGAAAGAGGGGGACCATCTATAAAGAAGGGAAAGAGGGGGACCATCTATAAGGGGGGAGAGAGGGGGATCATCTATAAGGGGGGGAAGAGGGGGACCATCTATAAAGGGGAAAAGAGGGGGACCATCTATAAAAGGGGAGAGAGGGGGATCATCTATAAGGGGGGAAAGAGGGGGACCATCTATAAAGAAGGGAAAGAGGGGGACCATCTATAAGGGGGGAGAGAGGGGGGATCATCTATAAGGGGGGGAAGAGGGGGACCATCTATAAAGGGGAAAAGAGGGGGACCATCTATAAAAGGGGAGAGAGGGGGATCATCTATAAGGGGGGGAAGAGGGGGACCATCTATAAGGGGGAGAAGAGGGGGACCATCTATAAAAGGGGAAAGAGGGGGACCATTTATAAAGGGGGAGAGAGGGGGACCATCTATGAAGGGAAAAAGAGGGGGACCATCTATAAAGGGGGAAAGAGGGGGACCATCTATAAAGGGGAAAGAGGGGGGTCATCTATAAGGGGGGGAAAGGGGGACCATCTCCTATAGGATTAGCACCCTCCTCTCCTGACATCCTCTGTGCTGCTGTGTCCTCCCCTATAAGATCAGCACCCTCCTCTCCTGACATCCTCTGTGCTGCTGTGTCCTCCCCTATAAGATCAGCACCCTCCTCTCCTGACATCCTCTGTGCTGCTGTGTCCTCTCCTATAAGATCAGCCCCCTCCTCTCCTGACATCCTCTGTGGTGCTGTGTCCTCTCCTATAAGATCAGCACCCTCCTCTCCTGACATCCTCTGTGCTGCTGTGTCCTCTCATATAGTATCAGCCCCTCCTCTCCTGACATCCTCTGTGCTGCTGTCTCCTCTCCTATAGTATCAGCCCCCTCCTCTCCTGACATCCTCTGTGGTGCTGTGTCCTCCCCTATAAGATCAGCCCCCTCCTCTCCTGACATCCTCTGTGCTGCTGTGACCTCTCCTATAAGATCAGCCCCCTCCTCTCCTGACATCCTCTGTGGTGCTGTGACCTCCCCTATAGACCAGCACCCTCCTCTCCTGACATCCTCTGTGCTGCTGTGACCTCCCCTATAAGATCAGCCCCCTCCTCTCCTGTCATCCTCTGTGCTGCTGTGACCTTGGGGGGGGGGGGGGGGGGCGCAACATCAGGGTGAGTTGGCAATATGTTTATTGGGGGAAGTGGGGTGGGCAATGCTTACTGGGGGTAGCAGCAAGGGACCAAACATTATGTTTATTGGGGTCAGCAGGGAGGGGAGGCAGGCAGTGTTTTTTTGGGGACAGCGTGGGGGGGGGGCAGTAGCGGATCATAATGTGGGCAGATTGACTGGGGGGGGGCCCAGGTTGGGTGGACAGCCCGGGGCCCAGGGTACATTTAATCCGCCACTGTATGGACCCCACTGGTGACGGGCACAAATGTGGAATAATGTGAGAAGAAAGGGAAAATTTTCATTTTTTCACTTTCATGGCACAAATGTGCCCGTCATCAAGGGGTCCATATCCCCGCTGCCCCCCTTGATAGATTCCTGAGGGGTGTAGTTTCCAGAATGGGGTCACTTGTGGGGGGTTTCCAGTGTTTTGGCAGCACAAGGGCTCTGTAAATGCGACATGGCGTTCATTATCCATTCTGGCCAAATCCAGCCTCCAAAATTCAAATGGCGCTCCTTCCCTTTGGAGGCTTGCCCTGCACCCACACGGCGCTTTATGTCCACATGTGGGGTATTTACGGACTCAGGGGGAATTGCTCTACACATTTTGTGTGTTTTTTTCTCTTTTAACCCCTTGTGAAAATGAAAAATTTAAGGCTAAACCAACATTATAGTGTAAAAAATGTAATATTTAATTTTCACGCCATATTGTTCCACATTTGTGTCCGTCACCAGTGTGGTCCATATGCTCACTACACCCCTTGTTACATTCCCTGAGGGGTGTAGTTTCCATAATGGGGTCAATTGTGGGGGGGTTCAACTGTCTTGGCAACACAGGGGCCTTTTAAATGCAACATGGCCCCTCGAAATCCATTCCAGCCAAATCCAGCCTCCAAAAACCAAATGGCGCTCCTTCCCTTTGGATTCTTACCCTGCACCCCCATGGCGCTTTATGTCCACATGTGGGGTATTTCTATAATCAGGGTAAATTGCTCTACACATTTTGTGTTTTTTTTATCTTTTAACCCCTTGTGAAAATGAAAAAATCAAGACAAGATCAATGATTTAGTGTAAAAATTAAACATTTTTTACACTAAATGTTGGTCTAGCCTTGATTTTTTCCTTTTCCACAAGGGGTTAAAAAAGAAAGTGAACACAAAACGTGTAGGGTAATTTCCCCTGAGTACGAAAATACCCCACATGTGGACATAATGTGCCATATTGGCACAGGGCAAGCCACCAAAGGGACAGAGCGCCATTTAGAGGCTGGAATGGAGGATGGAGGCCATGTCGCATTTACAAAGCTCCTGTGCTGCCAGGACAGTAGAAACCCCCCACAAGTGACCCCATTATGGAAACTACACCCCATAAGGAATCCAACAAGGGGTGCAGTGAGGATATGGACCCCACTGGTGATGGGCACATATGTGGAAATATTTTTTTTTTATTTTCACGCCACAAATGTGGCCGTCACCAGGGGGCCATATCCCCGCTGCCCCCCTTGTTAGATTCCTTATGGGGTGTAGTTTCCAGAATGGGAAAATGTTGTCCTGGTGCGATACGGGGTCCTTCATATCCAGAAGCGCTGGGTCCGCTCCATGGCTGCTAAATATTAGGGCTTTATTACTACTTCTGATATTTTCGTATTGTGCCGCAAGCTACAGTAGCTCGGGCAGCGAGAGACCAGAGGAGGGGGTGCTGGTATAAAAGTTATCCCCGTACAGGTGGTGGTGACCTTTATCCAGCAGTGGGAAGATCAGTTCCCGGACGATCTCCCCACTAACTCTGAGGACGGGAGGGGGGGAGTGGGTTCATCTGGGGCTGGATTCGGGTGTCCCTTCCTTCATACACTGTAATGGTACGTGCACACTGCGGAATGGCGAAGGATAACCCTTTGTGCATTCCGCAGCTGGCACCCGCCGGCGGACTGATGCAGGTGTGCGTCTCCGCTCGTGTCACACTCCATTCTATGCACGGGCGGATTCCGCCCTCTGTCCAAAGAATGAACGTGTTCATTCTTTGGACGGACAACGGAATCCGCCCGTGCATAGGATGGAGTCTATGACACGGGTGGAGACGCGCGCCTGCATCAGTCCGCCGGTGGGTGCGAGCTGCGGAATGCACAAAGGGTTATCCTTCGCCATTCCGCAGTGTGCACGTACCCTAAATCTGTAAGAGTACCCTGAGGTACTGTCACAAAGTTTGTAGAATTTCACGCCATACCGTGATCTCTTATTGGGACGGTACTGGCGGAAAAGAAGTGTCTGGGGGGCATCGTACGCTACGCTACCCCCAGACACGTCACTGGATGATGATGATGATGATGATGAGGATGAATGGAGGAAAGAAGGATCCCCCCATTGATTCTCACTGGCTGTTTCGGTGTTGGAGGCAATAATAGCATATGCGTCCGACGCCGAAAACACCCTGGGGGCCATCTTTATACGGGGACTAGTATATGGGGTATGTAAATGTTTATTGTAAAACTTTATTTCATGTAGTGTAGTGTAATGTAGTGTTTTATTGACAGTAAGAAAATAATATCCCTACGCCAAGAAAGGAGCTGCTGATAAATGCCGCACTTATGTGCGGCACTTATCAGCAGACAGTGGCGGTAGGATATAGGGGGAAAAAACGCTCCTACGCCAAAAAGGAGGAGTTGCTGATCAGTGGCGCACTTACGTGCGATGCTGATCAGTACTCAGCGACGTTAGGGCGCAAAAAAAGTAAAAAAAAAAAAAATCTTTTTAACCCAAAGCAACTGATCAGTGAATGATATTCACTGATCAGCCGCTAGGGGGCAGTAGAGAGAAGATTGCCGGAGATTACCGAGGCCCGCCGAACACGAGGACCCGAGTGTTTCTGAAGATTTCCAACGATGGACGAACGAACCCGGAAGCGGCGCGAAGAAGACGCGAGGACGGCGCGGACCGCAGATCTTCGCTCCGGACGGCCAGATCAGGTGAGTATGGTACACTTGCACCACACACACCTGTTCTGCACCTCTCAGCTACCTAGCTGGGGGGTGCAGAACCCGGCAAATCTGTTTTTTACAGTATGATCGCCGTAATGGGCCGGCCGGTACTGGCCGGCCTATCACGGCGATCGTGGGGATGGCACCGCGGCCATCTTTAGTGGGGACACTAATGGCGATTGGTGCTATCTCGGACAGCACCAATCGCCATTACTTTCCGGGTCACCGATGACCCAGAAAGCTGAATTTAGCTGCTATATGCTGATCTGTATAGATCAGCATATAGCAGCAATCGTCGGCATGGGAGGGGTTAATCACCCCCCGTGCCGACGAGCAGAGATGGCCTGCTATACATTATAGCAGGCCATCTTCCCCGACCGCTGTGTGTGAAAACACAGCGATCGGGGAAACATCGGGCGTACGTATACGCCCGTTTGCGTTAAAGCCCACCCTGTGGGGGCGTATACGTACGCCCGATGTCGTTAAGGGGTTAAGAGCGACCTGGGTCCCTTTAAGAGCGACCTGGGTTCCGTTAAGAGTGACCTGGGTCCCTTCAAGAGCGACCTGGGTTCCGTTAAGAGTGACCTGGGTCCCTTCAAGAGCGAAGGGACCCACGTCGCTCTTAAAGTGACCCAGGTCGCTCCTAAAGGGACCCATGTCGCTCTTAAAGGGACGGGAGCCAAGTTGCTCTTAAAGGGATGGAACCCAAGTCGCTCTTAAAGGGACGGCACCCAGGATTAAAGTTAAATGGAAGTCACTGGTAAAGGGGCGCTCTTTTCAAGCACTATGTATTTCCCTGGAAATGCAAATCTAGTATTTTATTGTAATCCGTATTCTTCTTCTTCCAGCCATTTTTCTGCGATTAATACAGCCCGCACCGCTTTGCGTACAGACTCCGTTCAGACTGCGTTTCGAAGCCCTCAGTGGTCACAGGTGTGCTATCTATTTTCGGTTTTGATCGGATTTGTCATTTTTAAGAAATTTACATTTAAAGACCCATAAATTCCCATTGAAAATAATGGCCCATTGGAAATAATGGCCACACTGTAAACGCTAACAGCCGATCACAGCACATATGTAAATAGCTGAAATATAGCAGCCAATAGAAGTTCTAAGGTCCTGTCAGGCAATGTATCACAACATTCATACAGTCACATGTCCACTATTGGCCAATAGAAGACGTAGAAGATGGAAGGTCTTTAACGATTTTGTCTCACTGACATGAGTAAGATTGTCATGGTAACCGAGCAATGATCTTTACCATTATAAGTAGCAGAGTTCAGTCAGTAAAATAGCAGAGCTGAGGGGACGGTACCCAAGCTGCGCTTAAAGGGACGGTACCCAAGCTGCTCTTAAAGGGACGGTACCCAAGCCGCTCGTAAAGGGACGGTACCCGAGTTGCTCTTAAAGGGACAGTACCCAAGTCCCTCTTTAAGGGGCATTACATGAGTCACTCTTAAAGGGACGTTACCCAAGCCGCTCTTAAAGGGACAGCACCCGAGCCGCTCTTAAAGGGACGTTACCCTAGCCGCTCTTAAAGGGATGGTACCCAAATCGCTCTTAAAGGGGCGGTACCCAAGCCGCTCTTAAAGGGTCAGTACCTAAGCTGGTCTTCAAAGGGTGGTACCTAAGTCACTTGTAAAGGTAGAGTACTTAAGCTGGTCTTAAAGGGACAGTATATAGGTCATTCAAAGCGTTGTCACCAAAGTCCCTCCTTAAGCAACTGTACCAAAGTTGCTCTTAAAGGGACTATACTAAAGTTGCTCTTAAAGGGACTGTACCAAAGTCGCTCTTAAAGGGAGAGTATCAAGGGTTAAAGTTTCTCTTAAAGAGAAGTCACTGTTAAAGGGGCGCTCTTTTCAAGCACTATGTATTTCCCTGGAAATGCAAATCTAGTTGTTTACTGTAATAGCGCATGTTGAAACGATCAGCCGACATCGTGCTGGTCTTTCAACATGCTGAAAAATCATGATTATGTCAGTGACGCTCTGCTGTGTGTCGCCCTTTGTAATAAGAACCGGGGCAGCACACCGCCACTGACTTCAATGGGCAGCCCCAATGACCTAAAGATCATTCAGGAAGCTCCTCCCGCTGCTCTCCGCCTGCTCTGTGTGTGTAATAGCACAGGCAGCGAGCACTGAGCTGACAGGTCGGCGCATGCTTTCCCCGAAAATCATGCCGTTTAATACCTGTGTAACCATTGCTGGACTAATCTGAGGGCGATATCTTTTTGCTGACAGGGGCTACAGCACTGGTGTCCCTGCAGTGTGAGGATACATGTAGGTTAGAACACTGCATGGTTTCCTTGTCTATAATAGATACCATACAAACTGACAGGACCTGAAATTACAGGGCCTATAAGCATATACTAGAAGTAATGGAGATAAATGGTGCCCAATCATAGGCCAGTGTTTACTGCTAGAGCTCTCTAAGCTGCACTGTTATTGGCTGCTATAGGCAGCCAATCACAGGCCAGCTTTCATTGCTAAAGTGCTATAAGCTGCACTGTGATTTGTTGCTATAGGCAGCCAATCACAGGGCAGCTTTCACTGCTGGAGCACTATAAGCTGCACTGTGGTTGCTAGGCAGTTGTTAGCAACACAGCAAAGCAGCACCGACGTAGAGCAGCTTGAAACAAGATATCATGGAGCCTGAGAGCCAGACTATGGTATGTATACATTTTACCATTAGTAACGACCCATTGTCACTGGGGGCCTGTATCCTGCAGGGGGCGGTAGTCATCATGGTAAAAGTTCTGATAGTGGTTTTGGATGTTTCCTACACTGACTGTGATGCGGCTGAGGACACAACTGCTCTGCTGTCATGATGAGAGAACTGGCTGCAGCTTCGCTCTATTAGGGGTCTCTGTAATGACGCCATTCATGTAAGCGGGATGCAGCGGTGCTGAATCAGGTCGGCTCTCCTGCCTCTCCTGCTGGGGTTACACACACCACTAATTTTCTGTGCAGAAACTCTCACATGACTTAGAGATAATATTCCTTGTCCCCACATAATCCCTTTATAATGTGACACTATATTATTATATTGATGTATTTTCTTTCTGATTCATATAAAGGTGGTTGGTGAGGACCCTACTAACCGCTGTCATGTTGTGGAGTGAGAAATAAGAGGTGTCTGGATGCAAGCACAGGACGCAGAACACACAGGTAAGGGAGATCTCCTTTATTTGCTGCATGGATGTCCTGTGTGCAGTGAGAGCCGTTTCCCATTGATCTCAATTAGGGTCCATTTACACAGAAAGATTATCTGCCAAAGATTTGAAGCCAAAGCCAGGTATGGATTTGAAAAGAGGAGAAATCTCAGGCTTTCCCATATGACCTGATCTCTGTTTATAATCTGTTTCTGGCTTTGGTTTCTAATCTTTGGCAGATAATCTGTCAGGTAATCTTTCTGTGTAAATGGACCCTTAGGGCCCTTTTACACAGAAAGATTATCTGACAGATTATCTGGCAAACATTTGAAGCCAAAACCAGGAACAGACTATAAACAGAGATCAGGTCATGCAGAAAAGCCTGGAATTCCTCCTCTTTTCAAATCCAGTCCTGGCTTTGGCTTCAAATCTTTGCCAGATAATCTGTCAGATAATCTTTCTGTGTAAAAGGGCCCTTAGTTTCAATGGGTGTTGGTTTTCATGGTGGAAATACAATTATATGGACACTGAGTAGCCTCAACTTTATCAGTTCAGTAGTGTAGCACTATAGCTAGAGATGAGCAAATCTACAGAAGGAACAAAGTGAATAATTCTTATCGGGATCCTGCTCATCAGGCTGCAGACTTTGAAGTTAGTAACCCCTTGGTGTACGCCTCGGCAAAGGGACAAGGGGGGGGGGGGGAGGCACCGCAGCAAGGTGGGGAGGGGGTGTGGCCTCCTCCCGCTCCTGATTTACTAAGGTTTACATCAGGGGCTTTAAGACTTGATAAATGACCCCCTCTGTGTATGAAGCATATCCGAGTCCATTATTTTTTATATCCTACAGTTTTAATTGCTTGTATGCCTTAAGGTTTGGTGAATAAACATATATGTGGTGGAGGGTGGCACCATCTTTCTCTACTCTATTGTGGATTATTATACCTGTACGCTGGGACTTGTGAGCATCACCACACTACTAATTCAGACACTGTGTTTCTATGTTCCAAGCTTTATATGGATATATTCCCTATGATAGGCCATCAATTTCAGATTGTTAGTGGTCCGATTCTTACCATGAGGCGGTCACCTTTTTTTACCAGACACAAAGCTGTAGTTTCAGTAGTGGCTGTGCCTGATATTGTAGCTCAGTCCCATTGACCTGAACTGTAATACCAGGCACAGTGGCTACTAAAACTTTAGAGCTGATTTGATATAAATGGTATATGTTAGGAATACTATAGTCCTGGAATAACCATTTAATTACCATATCACAATTGTATCCTGATTCCCACTCCGCAGGCCCAAATGTAAGGGTTGTGAAAGGTTACTTCCAAGTGTACTAGTGCCCACGACAGAGAAACATTTCTTTACACTCAAATTGGTCGGTCCCTGTCTCCATTAGGGCTCATAATGAAATGAAACATGCCATTACAATAATTTGTGGAACACACACACTGTAAAGAGTCTTATGGCACCAAATCTTTCCAGTATTAACACATTTTACATCAAATAACTCATAAAACTCAACAATTCTCATAAAAGCATCAGACTACAATTTCTTTATTATCTGAGAGTGGATGGGAAGATTATAGTTTGTTATATGGCGCCATCTACTGGTAAGGTTTCACTATGCAGGTCATGTTTTATTTTCAGTTAATAAATATTAAACCATTTTTCATCTGTATTTGTATGTATGAATCATCAGAAAAATATAATTACCCCATGACTTGTCTTAAGTCTCATTCTCATCTCCGATAAGATTTTGGTCATGGGCCCTGGACACCTAGTTGACTATAATAGCACCCGTCAGGTTTCCAGAATGGTGTCCTGCGTTTCAATAGACAATGTAATCCTGCATGCTGTGCTGTTTAGACCAGGATGTTGCCAGATTCTGGAAACCTCTAAGGCAGATGTGAATGAGGCCTCAGACCACCAATATATACACTGATACAGTAAATCTACAAAGCTTAAGAAGCAAATGAATGCCAGTAGGGTCTTTGGTATTTGGTCACACACAGCACACTTTTATTGAAACAGCTCAAGAATACAGTTGATTCTCAAACAGTAATACTATAGTTCATGTCCTCACATCCAAGTCCTGTTCAGTACAGCTACACGTGCACCAGTAGTCTGGAGGTGGCCCTTGCAGCCTGCAGCATAGACCACTGGGGTGGCTAGCCCCTACCTAGATCTCTAGCAAGCAGTCTAGGAAATACAAAAGCCATTTATTATTTTTTGTGAGTGTGTGTGGAGGGAGGGTCAGAGCCCATGGCAGCTCTTCTGGTCATACTTTATCTTAGCTGCTGCTTCAAGTATCCCCTCTAGCCATCACCCTGTGATAGCCAACCAACACACAATGGTCTCTCATCCTGCAAATATTTTCTTAAAGCAGGCAGGGTTTCTCCAATTTCTTAGGCACAAGGACCAACAGAAGACTGTATTAGGGAAATACAGTTATAATACTTCAGAGCCTATACACAGTGACCGATTAAATGCACCCTGGGCCCTCCAATGCACAGGTACACTGGCGCGGGACTGCTGGGCTACACACGACCCCGCCCCCTGTACCCATGACCCTGGCGGGGGGGGGGGGGGGGCCTCTCCAATAAGACTCAACACACAGGCGTATTTTGTTGGATGGTGGTCGACCACAGCTATTTATCATTTGTTTATTTTGTCTTAAAACCGGGCAAATTGCCAACTTCCACTGACACGTAAGCGCCTCCAGGCGAACATTTTCCAACGGGTATGCCGGCCGCCGAACACTGACGGGCATGACCACCGGATCCACCAGATACCACACCTCCAGCTGTGACTTAGTATAACTTTTCACTAAAACAAAAGGAAACAACATCAATACAAGGAACCCCAAAACTTGAACCACACCTGCAATAAGGGCGGGAGGGAGGGCTGCTTGTACTCCTGGCTGCTGGTAAAGAGGGCTGCTCCCGGAAGCCCCGCCCCCCTTATACATCACGCCCGCATCCTATAGGCCAGCAGCACGTCCCGGAGGCGGTGCCGTGCTGCACCATGTGACCCCCCGTGCACCAATGAATGAACTAACACTCTTCTCCACGGCATCACTGAGGCCCCCCCGTGAGTCTCCATTAACCCCTGCCGCTCCACTAAACGCCCCGCAGTCCCTGCCACCTTCCTTAGGCAGCTCTGTGCCCTAAAGACTCTAAAGTGATGAGCTCGCTCGTAACAGTGCGTCCTGTGTGCATTCTCTATATAGTAAATGGCCCCCAGTGTAGTCCCCTTTAGTAGATGGTGCCCAGTGTAGTCCCTCCTTTAATATATGGCCCCCCAGTCAGTAGATTGCCCCCAGTGTAGTCCTCCCATCAGTATATGGCCCCATTGTATTCCATTATTTAGTAGATGGTCCCCTGTGTAATTCCCCTTCGGTCCATGGCCACCAGTGTCATTCCCCTTTGGTAGATGTGGCCGATTATCGTTCCGTGTAATAAACACAACGATCAGCTGATGATCGTTGTCATCGTCTGATCGTTGATATAGGTTTTGACCTATAATTGTCGGGCGCTGACCGCGCATCGCTACGTGTAATAGCGGTGCACGGCCGGCGGCTGACGATATACATTACCTATCCAGGGTGCAGGGCTCCTCTTCTGCTTCTCCCCGAGTCCCGCACGCTCCAGCTCCAGAGCAGCCTGTCTGAGCTGACAGGCCGCGCAGCCAATTACTGGGACCCCCGTGGCCAGTCATTGGCTGAGCAGCAGAAGAGTAGCCATGCACCCTGCATAGGTAATGTATACTAGTTAAGCAAGGGCTGCAAGGACATCGGGAACGATGTCCCTGCAGCCCTTGTTTAACGATAATCGGGCCGTGTAATAGGCCCTGTAAACGAGCGCCGATCTAGCAGATTCACAGCTATTCGGCCCATGTAATACCACCCATCGGCCCATGTAATACCACCCTAAGAGTTGTGCCTTACACCAGCACAACCTACTTAGGAGAGAGTTCTATGTGCTTTCACACAGTATACAGCCTTACCCAGTGTAACACCACACACACACAGTATACAGCCTGACCCAGTGTAACACCACACACAGTATACAGCCTGACCCAGTGTAACACCACACACACACACACAGTATACAGCCTGACCCAGTGTAACAGACACCACACACACACACACAGTATACAGCCTGACCCAGTGTAACAGACACCACACACACACACAGTATACAGCCTGACCCAGTGTAACAGACACCACACACACACACACAGTATACAGCCTGACCCAGTGTAACAGACACCACACACACACACAGTATACAGCCTGACCCAGTGTAACACCACACACAGTATACAGCCTGACCCAGTGTAACACCACACACAGTATACAGCCTTACCCAGTGTAACACCACACACACACAGTATACAGCCTGACCCAGTGTAACACCACACACAGTATACAGCCTGACCCAGTGTAACACCACACACACACACACAGTATACAGCCTGACCCAGTGTAACAGACACCACACACACACACACAGTATACAGCCTGACCCAGTGTAACAGACACCACACACACACACAGTATACAGCCTGACCCAGTGTAACAGACACCACACACACACACAGTATACAGCCTGACCCAGTGTAACAGACACCACACACACACACACACACACACACACACACTTACTTATTACAAAGAAACTCCTGGTTGTCAGCAGACAGCAGCCTCTTCCCTCCCTCCTCCATCTTCCTCCTGGTCCTGGCACTGGGTTCTTCTGTCCCTCCCCCTCCTCCCATGCAGGCTCACTGCAGTTTTGCTTCTACCTTCATCCAGGTGGGCACCGGGTTCTTCCTCCACTCCTCCCCCGACAGCAGAGGACAGCAGATAGGGGAGGAAACAGGGCCCCAGACTGCTGGCTGCAATGAGGCACAGACTCTGTCAGCTCTGCCTCACCAGCTTCCTCTGACCGCTGCGATGCGTCCCGCCCACCTGGAGCAGCGTACAGCCACAGCTCACGCAGGACAGGGGGGGGGGGACTCCAGGGAGAGCGCGCCACAGCAGCACATCACTCAGGGGCCCACTGGGCCCCGAAAGTGATGTGCTGCTGTGTAACCTCATACATAGTAATAATGTGGGCGGCATGGGCCCCCCGGAGCCTCGGGCCCCGGGCGGCCGCCCATACCGCCTATATTATAATCCGCCACTGGCAGTTACTCCCCCCCAGCATCCCCCATGTGTGCAGTCAGCCCTCATCATCCCCCATGTGTGCAGTCAGCCCTCATCATCCCCCATGTGTGCAGTCAGCCCTCATCATCCCCCATGTGTGCAGTCAGCCCTCATCATCCCCCATGCCCCTCCCCCCCCCCCGAGTATAGGATGACGGAAAGCTGGATGACCTCTATCATTCTGATTACAGGATCCTGGGAAAGCTGGGTGACCTCTATCATTCTGATTACAGGATCCTGGGAAAGCTGGGTGACCTCTATCATTCTGATTACAGGATCCTGGAAAAGCTGGGTGACCTCTATCATTCTGATTACAGGATCCTGGGAAAGCTGGGTGACCCTGATCATACTAAGTATAGGACCCTGGGCTAGCTGGATGACCCCATTATACTGCCTACAAGATGGTGGGAAAGCTGGGTGATCTCCCCACCCTTCCCCAATGTAACCTTCAGGGCCTAGTGAACAGTATACAGAGAGGGACACACACACACACTACTGTTCAGGGCCTGGTGCCCATAAAGTACCCCCACCCCCCTGCACATATGGGCTCCAGGCCCTGAACAGCACAGGGGCACACTAGGGCATAGACAATACATGAAGAGGGAAGGGTGGGGGGGATACTGTATACTCTTCAGGGACTTAAAAGATAACACCCCATACACACACACGAGGCTACTCCCCATAACTTTGGCTCCGCCCCCTCCACCCGCAGAGGGGGGGGGGGCTTTCCCTTACCTACAACATGCAGGGCAGTCCTCCTCCAGGCCCAGGCAGGTGCAGGAAGGGGGCGGTCTGTCCTCTCTTCCTCTGGCAGTAGGCGGCCCTCACAGCTCCTTGCTTCATTGGAGGAGCAAAGAAGCTGCATGAGTGCTTGCCCCGCTGCTAAAGTGAAGAGTTGACTGAGGTGAGCTCTCCTCCCCCCCATCCCCTCGCGCGTCATTAGCCCCGCCCTCTGCGACCGTGGCCCCGCCCACTTTCAGACGCGATTAGAATTTTTATTTTTTTTTACTGCTCTTATGTTCGGTTTATGGCGCCCCCTAACTTCTAGCGCCCCGTGCCGCCGCCCGGCTGGCACGGTGCTAGAAACGGCCCTGATGGAGGTAAATGCCACCCAATCACAGGCCAGCATTCACTACTGAAGCACTATAAACTGCACTGTGATTGGTTGCTATAGGCAGCCAACCACAGACCAGCATTCACTACTGGAGCACTATAAACTGCACTGTGATTGGTTGCTACAGGCAGCCAATCACAGGGCAGCTTTCACTGCTGGAGCACTATAAGCTGCACTGTGATTGGTTTCTAGGCAGTTGTTAGCAACACAAAAAGCCGCGTCGACGTAGAACAGCTGGAAACTAATAGTTGGAAACAAGCTATCATGGAGCCTGAGAGCCAGACTATGGTATGTATACATTTTACCATTAGTAACGACCCATTGTCACTGGGGTCCTGTATCCTGCAGGGGGCGGTAGTCATCATGGTAAAAGTTCTGATAGTTGTTTTGGATGTTTCCTACACTGACTGTGATGCGGCTGAGGACACAACTGCTCTGCTGTCATGATGAGAGAACTGGCTGCAGCTTCGCTCTATTAGGGGTCTCTGTAATGACGCCATTCATGTAAGCGGGATGCAGCGGTGCTGAATCAGGTCGGCTCTCCTGCCTCTCCTGCTGGGGTTACACACACCACTAATTTTCTGTGCAGAAACTCTCACGTGACTTAGAGATAATATTCCTTGTCCCCACATAATCCCTTTATAATGTGACACTATATTATTATATTGATGTATTTTCTTTCTGATTCATATAAAGGTGGTTGGTGAGGACCCTACTAACCGCTGTCATGTTGTGGAGTGAGAAATAAGAGGTGTCTGGATGCAAGCACAGGACGCAGAACACACAGGTAAGGGAGATCTCCTTTATTTGCTGCATGGATGTCCTGTGTGCAGTGAGAGCCGTTTCCCATTGATCTCAATTAGTTTCAATGGGTGTTGGTTTTCATGGTCAACAGACAAATAATATGGACACTGAGTAGCCTAAACTATATCAGTTCAGTAGTGTAGCGCTATAGTTAGAGATGAGCGAATCTACAGTAGGAACGAAGCCAATCGCTTCATTCCTATCAGGATTCAGCTCATCAGGCTGCGGGCTTTGGAGTCTGCTCCGCTCTGTGCTGCTCCTCCCCGGGTGCTGGGAAAAGATGGATCCAGTCCTGGGAAACTGGGAGAAGTTTCCTAGGACTGGATCCATCTTTTCCCAGCACCTGGGGAGGAGCGGCACAGAGCGGAGCAGACTTCAAGGTCTGCAGCTTCATGAGCAGAATCCTGATAGGAATGAAGCAATTAGCTTCCTTCCTGCTGTAGATTTGCCCATCTCTACCTCTAGCCATTTGGAAGTCATGTGAGCATAATTAACAAATCACAACAAAACTTAATAGCCCTTTTACACAGGCTGATATTGTCTGGAGTGTCGCTAGAAACACTCCTGCAGCGATAATCGACCTGTGTAAAAAGTGACAGCAATCAGCCGAAGACCGATCAATTGCCTGGTTATCAGCTGATCGTCTGTTAAGGACCTGCTTTAGGGTAGCTTTACACCTACTGGATTTGCAGAGGATTTCACGCTGCGAGTTTGCAGCGAAATCCACTGTGAATCCAGGTACAGTGAAGTTGAGGGTGTCACATACCTGCAGCTGAATTTTAATTCTGCTGCTAGTATGTGATCTGGTCCTTTAATCCCCCGCATCCCGCCTCTAGCAGCCCCTGGCCTGCAGCATACATTACCTGCTCAGCATCATGGCTGCGTGTGAGGGAGCCTAACACACAGCCGCGGCTTCGAGCAGGTAATGTATGCTCCCGGCGGGGGGGTTAAAGGGGCCGCATTCCGTATCCGCAGTGGAATAAAAATTAGAGACAACCGTCTGCAGCTTCGGCTCGACTTTCCCTTTCCTTTGAGTGGCCCCTCAATGTTATGGAAACGGGCGGAGGACATTGTCTCTATTAGAAAGGGCTCCCCTGTGATGCTGAGACACTTTGGACTCCACCACTACTAGAAGGCCTAGCGGGATGGTGATTTCCCTGAACCTAGACCCGGAGTGGACTCTGTGCCTTACCACCCCATGGGCTAACTGTATTTTCCAGTAAGCTTTGGTGATACATGTGTTAACAATGTTGTTAACTTATTGGCCAATGTAAATGTGCTATTTAAACATAAAGACAATTACAAAGTCTTACATTCAACTATATACCTTTCATAGAGCTAAAATACATCACAGAGGTTTATCCCCAATAGTTCTATTTTGCAGTGCACATGTACTCTTGCATTGAACTAGCTTCATTTTATAGAGATAAATTACATCACAGCTGTGTATCCCAATAGTTCAGGGTACATTCTGAGTGGTACAGCTTAGGCTGGGATAACGGATATGTTTTATGAAGAATAACTGATGAAAAACGGATGTCATTTTGTGCAATACGTTTGGATCTGTTTTTACATTGACTTCCATTATAACAAAAAAAAAAAAGTCCCAGGTGCAGCAAGGTGAGGAGGATGTGTTGCGCCTGAATTATTAAGGTTTACACCTGGGGACTTATTTAAGACTTTCCTTTTAAATGACCTCCTCTGTGTATGAAGCATATCCGAATCCATAATGGCAGTTTTTTTATCGTACAATTTTACTTGCTTGTATGCCATAAGGTTTGGTGAATAAACATATATGTGAGGGAGGGTGCTGCCATCTTTCTTTACTCTTTAATTATACCTGTACGCTGTATTATTTTACCTGTAAGCTGGGACATGTAAGCATAACCAAACTACTAATTCAGACACTGTGTTTCCATGTTCCAAGCTTTATATGGATATTTTCCCTATGATAAGCCATCAATTTCGCGTTATTAGTGGTCCAATTCTCACCATGAGGCGGTATACTTAAGGCTGTAGTTTCAGTAGTGGCTGTGCCTGATATTGTAGCTCAGTCCCATTGACCTGAACTGTAATACCAGGCACAGTGGCTACTAAAACTTTAGAGCTGATCTGTGGTCCATGCTAAGGATATTCTAGTCCTGGAATAACCATTTAATTACCATATCACAATTGTACCCTGATTCCCGCTCCGCGGGCCCAAATGTAAGGGTTGTGAAAGGTTACTTCCAAGTGTACTAGTGCCCACGACATTGATCCATGTCCCCATTAGGGCTCACAATGAAATGAAACATGCCATTACAGTAATTTGTGGAACACATACCGTCATGGCCAAAAGTTTTGAGAATCACACAAATATTATATTTTCACATGATCTGCTGCCCTCTGGTTTTTATGTGTATTTGTCAGATGTTTTTATCACATACAGAAATATAATTGCAATCATATTATGAGTAACAAAAGCTTATATTGACAGTTAGAATGAGTTAATGCAGCAAGTCAATATTTGCAGTGTTTACCCTTCTTCTTCAGGACCTCTGCAATTCTCCCTGGCATGCTCTCAATCAACTTCTGGACCAAATCCTGACTGATAGCAGTAAATTCTTGCACAATCAATGCTTGCATTTTGTCAGAATTTGTTGGTTTTTGTTTGTCCACCTGTCTCTTGATGATTGACCACAAGTTCTCAATGGGATTAAGATCTGGGGAGTTTCCAGGCCATGGACCGAAAATCTCTATGTTTTGTTCCCTGAGCCATTTAGTTATCACCTTTTGCTTTATGGCAAGGTGCTCCATCATGCTGGAAAAGGCATTCATTGTTGATTGCCAAACTGCTCTTGGACAATTGGGAGAAGTTGCTCTTGGAGGACATTCTGGTACCATTCTTTATTCATGGCTGTGTTTTTAGGCAAGACTGTGAGAGAGCTGATTCCCTTTGCTGAGAAGCAACCCCACACATGAATGGTTTCAGGATGCTTTACAGTTGGAATGAGACAAGACTGGTGGTAGCGCTCACCTCGTCTTCTACGAATAAGCTGTTTGTCAGATGTCCTAAACAATAGAAAAGGGGATTCATTAGAGAAAATGACTTTACCCCAGTCCTCAGCAGTCCACTCCCTGTACCTTTTGCAGAATATCAGTCTGTCCCTGATGTTTTTTCTGGAGAGAAGTGGCTTCTTTGCTGCCCTCCTTGAGACCTGGCCTTGCTCCAAGAGTCTCCGCCTCACCGTGCGTGCAGATGCACTCACACCTGCCTACTGCCATTCCTGAGCAAGCTTTGCGCTGCTGGTAGCCCGATCCGGCAGCTGAAACAATTTTAAGAGACGGTCCTGGCGCTTGCTGGTCTTTCTTGGGAGCCTTGGAGCCTTTTTAGCAGCAATGTAACCTCTCTCCTTGAAGTTCTTGATGATGCAATAGATTGTTGACTGAGGTGCAATCTTTCTAGCTGCCATACTCTTGCTTGTTAGGCCATTTTTGTGCAGCGCAATGATGACTGCATGTGTTTCTTTAGAGATAACCATGATTAACAGAAGAGAAACAATGATGCCAAGCACCAGCCTCCTTTTAAAGTGTCTAGTGGTGTCATTCTTACTTAATCATGACAGATTGATCTCCAGCCCTGTACTCATCAACACCCACACCTGTGTTAATGGAGCAATCACTGAAACGATATTAGCTGGTCCTTTTAAGGCAGGGCTGCAATGATGTTGAAATGTGTTTTGGGGGATAAAGTTCATTTTCTAGGCAAATATTGACTTTGCAAGTAATTGCTGTTAAGCTGATTATTCTTTATAACATTCTGGAGTCAATGCAAATTGCCATTTTAAAAACTAAAGCAGTAGACTTTGTAAAAATTAATATTTGTATTATTCTCAAAACTTTTGGCCATGACTGTACACTGTAGAGACTTATGGCACCAAATCTTTCCAGTATTAAGAAATTTTACATTAAATAACTCGTATTTGAAAGCATCAGAATACAATATCTTTATTATCTGAAGGTGGATGAGAGAATTATAGTTTGTTATATGGCGCCATCTACTGGTAAGTTTTCACTATGCAGGTTGTTTTATTTTTAATTAGTAAACCATTTATCATCTGTATTTGTATATATAAATCATCAGAAAAATATAATTACCCCATGACTTGTCATGTTCAGTCTCAAACAGTAATGCTATAGTTCCTGTCCTCGCATCCAGTCCTGTTCAGTACAGCTGCACGTGCACCAGTAGTCTGGGGATGGCCTTTGCAGCATCGATCACTGGCGTCGCTAGCCCCTACCTAGATCTCTAGCAAGCAGTCAATGTGGAAACACAACTGCCCTCTATTTTTAGTAAATACACCTATAATACCGCAGGGCCTATACTCAGTGATGAATTAAATGCACCCTGGGTCCCTCAATGCAGAGGAACATTCCCTCACTGTAGTCCCTCCATCAGTATATAGCCCCAAGTGTAGTCCCTCTTTACTAGATGGACCCCAGTCAGTATGAGGCCCCTATTGAAGTCCCCCATCAGTATATAGCCCCAAGTGTAGTCCGCCTGATAGATGGCCCCAGTCAGTAGATGACCCCAGTCCCCCCCCCCCCCTTTAGTAGATGGCCCCCAGTGTGATCCCCAACCCCACGGGGCCAGTGAGTGCACAAAAAAAACAAAACCTTGCCTCCCATATGTTCCCCCATCGCCAAGAGTCTCCTGGCTCTGCTCTCCCTTGTTCTCTTCTGGCACAGGTAGCATGTGTTGGGGTCCATTTACACAGAAAGATTATCTGACAGATTATCTGCAAAAGATTTGAAGCCAAAGCCAGGAACGGACTTTGAACAGAGATCAGGTCATAAAGGAAAACCTGAGATTTCTCCCCTTTTCGAATCCATTCCTGGCTTTGGCTTCAAATCTTTGGCAGATAATCTGCCAGATAATCTTTCCTTGTAAATGGACCCTAAGGGCCCTTTTACACAGAAAGATTATCTGACAGATTATCTGCCAAAGATTTGAAGCCAAAACCAGGAACAGACTATAAACAGAGATCAGGTCATACAAGAAAGCCTGAGATTTCGCCTCTTTTCAAATCCATTCCTGGCTTTGGCTTCAAATCTTTGGCAGATAATCTGTCAGATAATCTTTCTGTGTAAAAGGGCCCGCCCGCAGCCCGCCCCCCAGCTCAACCGCAGCCCCCTGCGCCGCCCCGATCGCCACCTCGGCCGCCGCTCCAATCGCCCCCCGGCCGCCGCTCCGGTCGCGCCCCCCCCCCCCTCCGACGCCGCTCGATCGCCCCCACCGCCCCCGGCAAGAACATACGTTACCTGCTCCGCTCAGCAGGTCTTCCGACATCCCGTGGCTATCAGAGCGGCGGTGGGGGTGGCGATCGAGCAGGGGGCTGGGGATGAGCGGGGGGCCGGGCTGCCAGCAGGGGGCCGGGCGGCGGGCAGGGCTGCGGAAGGCGAGCGGCCGGACTATCGCGCGATGACTGTTTACACGGAACGATCGGCGTGTCAGTGACCAGTGTCCGCAATAGATACTGCCTGTGCTGGAGGACAGAAGAGGACAGTATGCTGGGAGAGCTGCAGTGACAGGGGACTGTCTTAGAAGTGAATTTTACTTATTTTTTTCCATCCCTTAATGTGGGTGCTTTGGACAGTTGTGGGCCCCCAGGAGGCCGCTCAAACCACCCACATTATAATTTGCCACTGGATGCCTCACATACAGTATTTTGTGTCTTTTGTGCTCTCACACCAATAATGCCCCTTTGTGCTTTATACACAGAAGCTATGCATCTCTTTCACCTATCTAACCTGCTCACTTTAAGGTTATGTTCACATATAGTATTTCCATCAGGCTTTTGGTCAGATTTTTTTTTTTTTTTTAAACAAAGCCAGGAGTGGGTTGAAAACACAGAAACTAGGCAATCTTACCATTATAATTTTGCTCTGTCAGTTCCTCTCCTGGTTTCGGTTGAAAAAAGACTGGCAGAAATATTATATGTGAACAAAGCCTAAAGTTCCCCGCTTTTTGTGGGCGATATCTTTTTGCTGACAGGGACTACAGCACTGGTGTCCCTACAGAGTGAGGATGTAGGTTAGAACACACATACATACATTTTACCATTAGTAACGACCCATTGTCACTGGGGTCCTGTATCTTGCAGGGGGCGGTAGTCATCATGGTAAAAGTTCTGATAGTTGTTTTGGATGTTTCCTACACTGACTGAAGCGGCTGAGGACACAACTGCTCTGCTGTCATGATGAGAGAACTGGCTGCAGCTTCGCTCTATTAGGGATCTCTGTAATGACGCCATTACAGACCATTACACACGCCACTAATTTTCTCGCACATGACCTAGAGAAAACATTCATTGTCCCCACATAATCCCTTTATAATACGACACTATATTATTATATTGATGTATTTTCTCTCTGATCCATATAAAGGTTGTTGGTGAGGACCCTACTGACCACTGTCATGTTGTGAAGTGAGAAATAAGAGGTGTCTGGATGCAAGCACAGGACGCAGAACACACAGGTAAGGTAGATCTCCTTTATTTGCTGTATGGATGCAATGTGTACACAGCGAGAGCCGTTTCCCATTGTTGCTTATAGGATTCAGCTCATCAGGCTGTGGGCTTTTAAGTCTGGTCTGCTCTGTGCCGCTCCTCCCGGGGTGCTGGGAAAAGATGGATCCAATCCTGAGAAACTGGGAGAAGTTCCCCAGGACTGGATCCATCTTTTCCCAGCACCTGGGGAGGAGCGGCACAGAGTGTCGCAGACTTTAAAGCCTGCAGCCTGATGAGCTGAATCCTGATAGGAATGAAGCGATTACCTTAGTTCCTACTGTAGATTTGCCCATCTCTACCTCTAGCCATTTGGAAGTCTTGTGAGCATACTTAAAGGGGTTATCCAGTGCTACAAAAACATGGCCACTTTTCCTCCACTCTTGTCTCCAGATTGGGTGGGGTTTGAAACTCAGTTCCATTGAAGTAAATTGAGCTTAATTGCAAACCACACCTGACCTGGAGACAAGGGTAGGGGGAAAGTGGTCATGTTTTTGTAGTGCTGGATAACCCTTTTAACCAATCATGACAAAATTTAATGGCCTTTTACACGGGCTGATATTGGCTGGGGTGTCGCTAGAAACGCTCCTGCGGCAATAATTGGCCCGTGTAAAAGTAACAGCAGAAGACTGATTGCCTGGTTATCAGCTGATCATCTGTTTAGAATCTGCTTTAAATATTTCTTTATCGGCTGCACATCTCCCTGTGTAAACAGGGATTTATACAGCCAATAATGGTAAAGGGAAACTGACAGAACAGATATGTATATATCCAATCTGTCCAGATCACAGGCAGCAGTCTGGCTTCTTCAGTTCTCCAGCCACCAGCTGTATCTTCAGGCTGCTATCGCCTCCTCTGCGATGATTGACAACTGGAGGAGGCAGGTCCTGAAGATACAGCCGGTGGCCAGAGGACTGGAGAAGACAGATACCGGATCATAAACAGCCTGGTAAGTATACACTGCTTGTGATCTGGAAACTGACAGCCCAGATATATACATATATGTGCTGTAAGTTTCCCAGGCTGCACGAACGATATAGTCATCGTTCATGCAGCCCAGATGGTTGATTTCTCGTGCCATGTTGAGGCACAGCAAACGAGTGCCAATCTCACTGATCGGCATTCGTTTGCTAACCCTGCGGGTTAGAAATCTCTTATATGTGGAATAACTTTGATAAAGGTGATTACATATGTAGATTGGTGTTAAATATTTGAACAATGTTGTTAACCTATTGTAAAAAGTAAATGTGCTACGCAAAGATAAAGACAATATAGGATGAGTTATAATTATAAATACAGGATGCAGACAACCGTCTGTAGTTTCGACTCGACTGCCCTTTTCCTTTGATTGGCCCCTCAATGTTCTGGAAACGGGCGGAGGACATTGTCTCCATTAGAAAGGGCTCCCCTGTGATGTTGAGACACTTTGGACTCCACCACTACTAGAAGGTCTAGCGGGATGGTGATTTCCCTGAACCCAGACCCGGAGTGGACTTTGTGCCTTACCACCCCATGGGCAAACTGTATATATTTCAGTAAGTTTAGATGTTACATGTTTCAATGATGTTGTTCGATTACTGGCCAATGTAATTGTGCTATTTAAAGCAAATGCACCATCAGGTACATTCGCTTTAAGTGTTCCACATAAATAGAACTAATATACCGAGCCGGTGCTCGGTATTAAACCAACACCCTCTGCAGGAACCGGGCCGCGGTTCAAAAAAAAAAGGACCGACTATTCATGTGCAGCACTTAAAGGGGTTGTCCGGCGATAAAAAATTATTCACAGAATAACACACATTACAAAGTTATACAACTTTGTAATGTATGTTATGTCTGTGAATGGCCCCCTTCCCCGTGTTTCCCCCCACCCACGCTAGACACGGAAGTGTGGTGCATTATACTCACCGCATCTCGTGTCGTCCACGGTCTCCGATCCTCAGCAGTGACGTCTTCTTCGGGAGGCCGGCGGATCTTCCCGAGTGCCAGCCGCCCTCTGCAGCGTCATCAGCCGCTCAGCCGAGATTGGCTGAGCACAGTTATGCTCAGCCAATCGCGGCTGAGCTTCGGATGACGCTGCAGAGGACGGCCGGCACTCGGGAAGATCCGCCGGCCTCCCGAAGAAGACGTCACTGCTGAGGATCGGAGACCGTGGTCGGCACGTGACAGGTAATGTATAGCGCACCACACTTCCGGGTACACGGGAAGGGGGCCATTCACTGACATAACATACATTACAAAGTTGTATAACTTTGTAATGTGTGTTATTCTGTGAATAATTTTTTATCGCCGGACAACCCCTTTAAAGCGAATGTACCTGATGGTACATTTGCTTTAAACATTAACAAATGTAGCTAGTTCAGTGTGAGACTTTGGAATTGTCTTTGAGCTAAAATACATCACGGAGGTTTACCCTCAATCGTTGTTGGTACGTTCTGAGTGGTCTGTTTTACAGTGCACACAAATTCCATAGTCTTGCATTGAACTAGCTTCATTTTATAGAGCTAAATTACATAAAAGCTGTGTATCCCAATAGTTTAGGGTACATTCTGAATGGTGTAGCTGAGGCTGCGTTCACACTGCATTTTTGCAGTCCATTTAACATATCCGTTTTGTGGTAAAAAACTGATGCAATTTTGTGCAATCTGTTCTTTTCGTTTTACATTTATTTCCATTAAAAAAAAAAAAAAGGATCAAAACAGGTTTTCTTTTCTTAGTTTTTTAGTGTACACAGAAACGTGGTTAACCGTTAAAAGTAGCAACTTAAAAATGGATATCTTACATGGACTGCAATAACCCAGTGTGAACCCAGCCTTAAAGTTAAAACAAGTTCCATAATCTTGCATTAAACTTTCTGCATTTAACAGAGTTTGCTATCTGCTATCGGGGGTGAATAACAGTTCAATATTTCAATTGCATCTACAGTTTTCTATCTGTCATAGAGGTTAATAAAGGATAACTACATGCATTTTACCTACTGTAGTTCTAATGGTTTGTATGAGTATAATAAAATGAAGGTTCACAAAGGGGTACATAGAGGAAAAAATGGTAAAAAGAAAGTAGGGAAGGGGGATAATGAGATTACATTTGGACAAAGCAATTAATTGTAATTTAGTTCTGTTAATGAGTTTTCATAATATAACTAATCATTTAATTGATGTCCAGTTGTCCATGAGTGCAGTAATGCAATGAAACGTCACCATGTGTGAACATATCCTAAATTACCCCTGTGCATTTTAGATAATTACGAGAGAACTTTGAGTTTATGACCTCAAAACTTTGTGAAGTCCTTGCCTATCATTACTGCATACATTAAGTTGTCTCCAATTTGTTGTCTACTTTACATTATGGGAACAACCACGTAGCAATCCCCCCTCAATAGGACAACATGCAAACCGTTCACCCTCGCCAATGTCACAATAAAGGCAAACCAGAAGGGTTCTGGAAGTGGAAGACAAAGTCTGATCTTTCTGTCTAGCTTTTCTTTTTGATGTTCTGTCTGATCTGAGAGTAACTTGTTCCTGTATACCCTGTATCAACTCATTTGACTTGAATTCCTAGTGCATACCAATATAGGGGGCAGCCAGTGGACGCCATTACTATCGCCAGTACACAGGATGCTCTTGGGTTATTTATGTATATCACCATGCAGTACTTTTTAGTTATCTATTGAGCATTCTCCTGTTATATCCTATATTTGTATATGTACCGTTATGCTGCTATGTATTTCGCACTTTATATTTTTTGGTATTTTCAGCAGTAGTCCACAGAGAGCAGCCTCCTTACTCTTGCTGTTTGTATCATTATTTCCAGTCATGGATCATTGTATATTCATTTTCAGTGTATGTTTTTAATCAATAAAACATATATGATGTTATTTTGTAAAAATTTTGAGGTTCAGCATTTTTTCTTTTTGGTGGCGTTTGAATTCGTTGTAACCTAACTACTGATGGGGCCATAGGTCACCTTCATTATTAATTCTCAAATACCCCACTCCTAATCCACCTCAATAATCCTATATACATTGAAGCATATATGACTTAGCAATGTTGACATATGAAATGTTACACTTCCTTAACTGTCCAGTAGCTTCAAAAAAATGGCCAAGTGAGAACCAGGGGATACTTCTTTATTCTCAAATCAAATTTTTCACCAGTTTAGATTGTAGGCCTTTTTGCCTCTGCTGTTTGCCATTTCGATTGTGTGACCTGCAATGAATCCGCCTACCCTGATCCTCTGCTTATCTGACTACAATACCCCTCCCATCCCTGATACTGCATTCACTCCTCCTGCTGACAGTCCGGCTTGCTGTCTAGGCATATGTAGCCTGTTCCCCGGAGCCTTGCACCGACTCCTTCTGGTCCTTGGGGGCCAGTTGCTGCTCACACCGGGACCACACTTGTGGAGCGACCTGGTGTCCTCTAGCCGCAGAAGTCCAGCTTCCGCATCCTGGAGCGGGATAAAGGGTGAAGACCTAGAGGGCACTTAGACTCCGCTCCCTGGTGTGGCCCAAAGCCAAACCGGTTGAGTAGCACAGCGAGTCCACACTCGCTGTCCATTACACTATCACTATACACTATATTTTTTTGGTCCTGATAATTCTACAATATTTGCAGAAACTTTATTGTCAGGACAGAGCTATCTACACCCCCACTGGCACATGTGACACTAGACCTGTTCATGATCCTTTGTCTTAGGCAGCTCATTCTTCTCCTCTACAGAATCTACCCTGCTGCTCGATATGTCTATGGCTAGCCTTACAGAGTACCAAATAGCTGTTGGTGAAGTTACCATTTTCAAAATGCTTGAGAGTCCCAGCTTTGTGATTAGGTATGGGCTAATGACCTCATTGTCTCCTCCTATGCTTGAAACTCATTCATTCCTCTGGTCAGCAAGATAGTCGTCCTTTGCTGTAAGGGCTTGTCCCTCACTTGCTTCATTCTGCAATTAGATGGATTTGACTATGAGCACTGACTATGAGAGTGTGTATTTAAATGCATATATAGTCCACACAATGTACTGTTAATTTTTGCTACTGGTGCTGCTTCCACTGCGATCCGAAAGTAGATTCAAGGCCCTGTGGGACAAACAGATTGCTGCTGTTTTTACTGTCCTCTAAAATTTGCTATCCTCTAACTTTAAAGGTCACTGAGACTCCCGCTCCTAGGATCTGTAATGATGTGCCATATATGCACTATTACCACATCCAACAAATATTCACTCCTGCATAAAAGCATTCTCTACTAATTTTCTGCACCATAGGTCTTCATAGTTTCTTCTTGTAATTACCTTGTAGATGCCATAGCTGATAAACAAAACAGCTTATGAATTAACATTATTTTAGAAAAAAAAAAGAAAATACAGGATGGAAACAACCGTCTGCAGCTTCGGCTCGACTGTCCCTTTCCTTTGAGTGGCCCCTCAATGTTATGGAAACGGGCGGAGGACATTGTCTCCATTACAAAGGGCTCCCCTGTGATGCTGAGACAGTTTGGACTCTGCCACGACTTGAAGGCCTAGCGGGATGGTGATTTCCCTGAACCTAGACCCGGAGTGGACTCTGTGCCTTAGCACCCCATGGGCTAACTGTATTTTCCCGTAGGCTTTCCTGATACATGTGTTCTCAATGTGGTTAACTTATTGGCCAATGTAAATGTTCTATTGAAACATAACGAATGCAGAGCATGGGTTTTAGATACAAATACAGGAAGACATCAATGATAGATATCAAGGAAAAATTCCTTAAAACCTTCAATACTGTTAGAAATTTCCAGAGTGGCCTGAATATTCCTCTTATCATTAGAGAAGGATCTGTTTGGATTGGTTACTAGGAGATCTCCCATATATCTGAGTTTGCTGTCTGCTATCGGGGTGAATAACAGATCAATATTTCAATTGCATCTACAGTTTTCTATCTGTCATAGAGGTTAATAAAGGATAACTACATGCATTTTACCTACTGTAGTTCTAATGGTTTGTATGAGTATAATAAAATGAAGGTTCACAAAGGGGTACATAGAGGAAAAAATGGTAAAAAGAAAGTAGGGAAGGGGGATAATGAGATTACATTTGGACAAAGCAATTAATTGTAATTTAGTTCTGTTAATGAGTTTTCATAATATAACTAATCATTTAATTGATGTCCAGTTGTCCATGAGTGCAGTAATGCAATGAAACGTCACCATGTGTGAACATATCCTAAATTACCCCTGTGCATTTTAGATAATTACGAGAGAACTTTGAGTTTATGACCTCAAAACTTTGTGAAGTCCTTGCCTATCATTACTGCATACATTAAGTTGTCTCCAATTTGTTGTCTCTTTACATTATGGGAACAACCACGTAGCAATCCCCCCTCAATAGGACAACATGCAAACCGTTCACCCTCGCCAATGTCACAATAAAGGCAAACCAGAAGGGTTCTGGAAGTGGAAGACAAAGTCTGATCTTTCTGTCTAGCTTTTCTTTTTGATGTTCTGTCTGATCTGAGAGTAACTTGTTCCTGTATACCCTGTATCAACTCATTTGACTTGAATTCCTAGTGCATACCAATATAGGGGGCAGCCAGTGGACGCCATTACTATCGCCAGTACACAGGATGCTCTTGGGTTATTTATGTATATCACCATGCAGTACTTTTTAGTTATCTATTGAGCATTCTCCTGTTATATCCTATATTTGTATATGTACCGTTATGCTGCTATGTATTTCGCACTTTATATTTATTGGTATTTTCAGCAGTAGTCCACAGAGAGCAGCCTCCTTACTCTTGCTGTTTGTATCATTATTTCCAGTCATGGATCATTGTATATTCATTTTCAGTGTATGTTTTTAATCAATAAAACATATATGATGTTATTTTGTAAAAATTTTGAGGTTCAGCATTTTTTCTTTTTGGTGGCGTTTGAATTCGTTGTAACCTAACTACTGATGGGGCCATAGGTCACCTTCATTATTAATTCTCAAATACCCCACTCCTAATCCACCTCAATAATCCTATATACATTGAAGCATATATGACTTAGCAATGTTGACATATGAAATGTTACACTTCCTTAACTGTCCAGTAGCTTCAAAAAATGGCCAAGTGAGAACCAGGGGATACTTCTTTATTCTCAAATCAAATTTTTAACCAGTTTAGATTGTAGGCCTTTTTGCCTCTGCTGTTTGCCATTTCGATTGTGTGACCTGCAATGAATCCGCCTACCCTGATCCTCTGCTTATCTGACTACAATACCCCTCCCATCCCTGATACTGCATTCACTCCTCCTGCTGACAGTCCGGCTTGCTGTCTAGGCATATGTAGCCTGTTCCCCGGAGCCTTGCACCGACTCCTTCTGGTCCTTGGGGGCCAGTTGCTGCTCACACCGGGACCACACTTGTGGAGCGACCTGGTGTCCTCTAGCCGCAGAAGTCCAGCTTCCGCATCCTGGAGCAGGATAAAGGGTGAAGACCTAGAGGGCACTTAGACTCCGCTCCCTGGTGTGGCCCAAAGCCAAACCGGTTGAGTAGCACAGCGAGTCCACACTCGCTGTCCATTACACTATCACTATACACTATATTTTTTTGGTCCTGATAATTCTACAATATTTGCAGAAACTTTATTGTCAGGACAGAGCTATCTACACCCCCACTGGCACATGTGACACTAGACCTGTTCATGATCCTTTGTCTTAGGCAGCTCATTCTTCTCCTCTACAGAATCTACCCTGCTGCTCGATATGTCTATGGCTAGCCTTACAGAGTACCAAATAGCTGTTGGTGAAGTTACCATTTTCAAAATGCTTGAGAGTCCCAGCTTTGTGATTAGGTATGGGCTAATGACCTCATTGTCTCCTCCTATGCTTGAAACTCATTCATTCCTCTGGTCAGCAAGATAGTCGTCCTTTGCTGTAAGGGCTTGTCCCTCACTTGCTTCATTCTGCAATTAGATGGATTTGACTATGAGCACTGACTATGAGAGTGTGTATTTAAATGCATATATAGTCCACACAATGTACTGTTAATTTTTGCTACTGGTGCTGCTTCCACTGCGATCCGAAAGTAGATTCAAGGCCCTGTGGGACAAACAGATTGCTGCTGTTTTTACTGTCCTCTAAAATTTGCTATCCTCTAACTTTAAAGGTCACTGAGACTCCCGCTCCTAGGATCTGTAATGATGTGCCATATATGCACTATTACCACATCCAACAAATATTCACTCCTGCATAAAAGCATTCTCTACTAATTTTCTGCACCATAGGTCTTCATAGTTTCTTCTTGTAATTACCTTGTAGATGCCATAGCTGATACACAAAACAGCTTATGAATTAACATTATTTTAGAAAAAAAAAAGAAAATACAGGATGGAAACAACCGTCTGCAGCTTCGGCTCGACTGTCCCTTTCCTTTGAGTGGCCCCTCAATGTTATGGAAACGGGCGGAGGACATTGTCTCCATTAGAAAGGGCTCCCCTGTGATGCTGAGACAGTTTGGACTCTGCCACGACTTGAAGGCCTAGCGGGATGGTGATTTCCCTGAACCTAGACCCGGAGTGGACTCTGTGCCTTAGCACCCCATGGGCTAACTGTATTTTCCCGTAGGCTTTCCTGATACATGTGTTCTCAATGTGGTTAACTTATTGGCCAATGTAAATGTTCTATTGAAACATAACGAATGCAGAGCATGGGTTTTAGATACAAATACAGGAAGACATCAATGATAGATATCAAGGAAAAATTCCTTAAAACCTTCAATACTGTTAGAAATTTCCAGAGTGGCCTGAATATTCCTCTTATCATTAGAGAAGGATCTGTTTGGATTGGTTACTAGGAGATCTCCCATATATCTGAGTTTGCTGTCTGCTATCGGGGTGAATAACAGATCAATATTTCAATTGCATCTACAGTTTTCTATCTGTCATAGAGGTTAATAAAGGATAACTACATGCATTTTACCTACTGTAGTTCTAATGGTTTGTATGAGTATAATAAAATGAAGGTTCACAAAGGGGTACATAGAGGAAAAAATGGTAAAAAGAAAGTAGGGAAGGGGGATAATGAGATTACATTTGGACAAAGCAATTAATTGTAATTTAGTTCTGTTAATGAGTTTTCATAATATAACTAATCATTTAATTGATGTCCAGTTGTCCATGAGTGCAGTAATGCAATGAAACGTCACCATGTGTGAACATATCCTAAATTACCCCTGTGCATTTTAGATAATTACGAGAGAACTTTGAGTTTATGACCTCAAAACTTTGTGAAGTCCTTGCCTATCATTACTGCATACATTAAGTTGTCTCCAATTTGTTGTCTCTTTACATTATGGGAACAACCACGTAGCAATCCCCCCTCAATAGGACAACATGCAAACCGTTCACCCTCGCCAATGTCACAATAAAGGCAAACCAGAAGGGTTCTGGAAGTGGAAGACAAAGTCTGATCTTTCTGTCTAGCTTTTCTTTTTGATGTTCTGTCTGATCTGAGAGTAACTTGTTCCTGTATACCCTGTATCAACTCATTTGACTTGAATTCCTAGTGCATACCAATATAGGGGGCAGCCAGTGGACGCCATTACTATCGCCAGTACACAGGATGCTCTTGGGTTATTTATGTATATCACCATGCAGTACTTTTTAGTTATCTATTGAGCATTCTCCTGTTATATCCTATATTTGTATATGTACCGTTATGCTGCTATGTATTTCGCACTTTATATTTATTGGTATTTTCAGCAGTAGTCCACAGAGAGCAGCCTCCTTACTCTTGCTGTTTGTATCATTATTTCCAGTCATGGATCATTGTATATTCATTTTCAGTGTATGTTTTTAATCAATAAAACATATATGATGTTATTTTGTAAAAATTTTGAGGTTCAGCATTTTTTCTTTTTGGTGGCGTTTGAATTCGTTGTAACCTAACTACTGATGGGGCCATAGGTCACCTTCATTATTAATTCTCAAATACCCCACTCCTAATCCACCTCAATAATCCTATATACATTGAAGCATATATGACTTAGCAATGTTGACATATGAAATGTTACACTTCCTTAACTGTCCAGTAGCTTCAAAAAATGGCCAAGTGAGAACCAGGGGATACTTCTTTATTCTCAAATCAAATTTTTAACCAGTTTAGATTGTAGGCCTTTTTGCCTCTGCTGTTTGCCATTTCGATTGTGTGACCTGCAATGAATCCGCCTACCCTGATCCTCTGCTTATCTGACTACAATACCCCTCCCATCCCTGATACTGCATTCACTCCTCCTGCTGACAGTCCGGCTTGCTGTCTAGGCATATGTAGCCTGTTCCCCGGAGCCTTGCACCGACTCCTTCTGGTCCTTGGGGGCCAGTTGCTGCTCACACCGGGACCACACTTGTGGAGCGACCTGGTGTCCTCTAGCCGCAGAAGTCCAGCTTCCGCATCCTGGAGCAGGATAAAGGGTGAAGACCTAGAGGGCACTTAGACTCCGCTCCCTGGTGTGGCCCAAAGCCAAACCGGTTGAGTAGCACAGCGAGTCCACACTCGCTGTCCATTACACTATCACTATACACTATATTTTTTTGGTCCTGATAATTCTACAATATTTGCAGAAACTTTATTGTCAGGACAGAGCTATCTACACCCCCACTGGCACATGTGACACTAGACCTGTTCATGATCCTTTGTCTTAGGCAGCTCATTCTTCTCCTCTACAGAATCTACCCTGCTGCTCGATATGTCTATGGCTAGCCTTACAGAGTACCAAATAGCTGTTGGTGAAGTTACCATTTTCAAAATGCTTGAGAGTCCCAGCTTTGTGATTAGGTATGGGCTAATGACCTCATTGTCTCCTCCTATGCTTGAAACTCATTCATTCCTCTGGTCAGCAAGATAGTCGTCCTTTGCTGTAAGGGCTTGTCCCTCACTTGCTTCATTCTGCAATTAGATGGATTTGACTATGAGCACTGACTATGAGAGTGTGTATTTAAATGCATATATAGTCCACACAATGTACTGTTAATTTTTGCTACTGGTGCTGCTTCCACTGCGATCCGAAAGTAGATTCAAGGCCCTGTGGGACAAACAGATTGCTGCTGTTTTTACTGTCCTCTAAAATTTGCTATCCTCTAACTTTAAAGGTCACTGAGACTCCCGCTCCTAGGATCTGTAATGATGTGCCATATATGCACTATTACCACATCCAACAAATATTCACTCCTGCATAAAAGCATTCTCTACTAATTTTCTGCACCATAGGTCTTCATAGTTTCTTCTTGTAATTACCTTGTAGATGCCATAGCTGATACACAAAACAGCTTATGAATTAACATTATTTTAGAAAAAAAAAAGAAAATACAGGATGGAAACAACCGTCTGCAGCTTCGGCTCGACTGTCCCTTTCCTTTGAGTGGCCCCTCAATGTTATGGAAACGGGCGGAGGACATTGTCTCCATTAGAAAGGGCTCCCCTGTGATGCTGAGACAGTTTGGACTCTGCCACGACTTGAAGGCCTAGCGGGATGGTGATTTCCCTGAACCTAGACCCGGAGTGGACTCTGTGCCTTAGCACCCCATGGGCTAACTGTATTTTCCCGTAGGCTTTCCTGATACATGTGTTCTCAATGTGGTTAACTTATTGGCCAATGTAAATGTTCTATTGAAACATAACGAATGCAGAGCATGGGTTTTAGATACAAATACAGGAAGACATCAATGATAGATATCAAGGAAAAATTCCTTAAAACCTTCAATACTGTTAGAAATTTCCAGAGTGGCCTGAATATTCCTCTTATCATTAGAGAAGGATCTGTTTGGATTGGTTACTAGGAGATCTCCCATATATCTGAGTTTGCTGTCTGCTATCGGGGTGAATAACAGATCAATATTTCAATTGCATCTACAGTTTTCTATCTGTCATAGAGGTTAATAAAGGATAACTACATGCATTTTACCTACTGTAGTTCTAATGGTTTGTATGAGTATAATAAAATGAAGGTTCACAAAGGGGTACATAGAGGAAAAAATGGTAAAAAGAAAGTAGGGAAGGGGGATAATGAGATTACATTTGGACAAAGCAATTAATTGTAATTTAGTTCTGTTAATGAGTTTTCATAATATAACTAATCATTTAATTGATGTCCAGTTGTCCATGAGTGCAGTAATGCAATGAAACGTCACCATGTGTGAACATATCCTAAATTACCCCTGTGCATTTTAGATAATTACGAGAGAACTTTGAGTTTATGACCTCAAAACTTTGTGAAGTCCTTGCCTATCATTACTGCATACATTAAGTTGTCTCCAATTTGTTGTCTCTTTACATTATGGGAACAACCACGTAGCAATCCCCCCTCAATAGGACAACATGCAAACCGTTCACCCTCGCCAATGTCACAATAAAGGCAAACCAGAAGGGTTCTGGAAGTGGAAGACAAAGTCTGATCTTTCTGTCTAGCTTTTCTTTTTGATGTTCTGTCTGATCTGAGAGTAACTTGTTCCTGTATACCCTGTATCAACTCATTTGACTTGAATTCCTAGTGCATACCAATATAGGGGGCAGCCAGTGGACGCCATTACTATCGCCAGTACACAGGATGCTCTTGGGTTATTTATGTATATCACCATGCAGTACTTTTTAGTTATCTATTGAGCATTCTCCTGTTATATCCTATATTTGTATATGTACCGTTATGCTGCTATGTATTTCGCACTTTATATTTATTGGTATTTTCAGCAGTAGTCCACAGAGAGCAGCCTCCTTACTCTTGCTGTTTGTATCATTATTTCCAGTCATGGATCATTGTATATTCATTTTCAGTGTATGTTTTTAATCAATAAAACATATATGATGTTATTTTGTAAAAATTTTGAGGTTCAGCATTTTTTCTTTTTGGTGGCGTTTGAATTCGTTGTAACCTAACTACTGATGGGGCCATAGGTCACCTTCATTATTAATTCTCAAATACCCCACTCCTAATCCACCTCAATAATCCTATATACATTGAAGCATATATGACTTAGCAATGTTGACATATGAAATGTTACACTTCCTTAACTGTCCAGTAGCTTCAAAAAATGGCCAAGTGAGAACCAGGGGATACTTCTTTATTCTCAAATCAAATTTTTAACCAGTTTAGATTGTAGGCCTTTTTGCCTCTGCTGTTTGCCATTTCGATTGTGTGACCTGCAATGAATCCGCCTACCCTGATCCTCTGCTTATCTGACTACAATACCCCTCCCATCCCTGATACTGCATTCACTCCTCCTGCTGACAGTCCGGCTTGCTGTCTAGGCATATGTAGCCTGTTCCCCGGAGCCTTGCACCGACTCCTTCTGGTCCTTGGGGGCCAGTTGCTGCTCACACCGGGACCACACTTGTGGAGCGACCTGGTGTCCTCTAGCCGCAGAAGTCCAGCTTCCGCATCCTGGAGCAGGATAAAGGGTGAAGACCTAGAGGGCACTTAGACTCCGCTCCCTGGTGTGGCCCAAAGCCAAACCGGTTGAGTAGCACAGCGAGTCCACACTCGCTGTCCATTACACTATCACTATACACTATATTTTTTTGGTCCTGATAATTCTACAATATTTGCAGAAACTTTATTGTCAGGACAGAGCTATCTACACCCCCACTGGCACATGTGACACTAGACCTGTTCATGATCCTTTGTCTTAGGCAGCTCATTCTTCTCCTCTACAGAATCTACCCTGCTGCTCGATATGTCTATGGCTAGCCTTACAGAGTACCAAATAGCTGTTGGTGAAGTTACCATTTTCAAAATGCTTGAGAGTCCCAGCTTTGTGATTAGGTATGGGCTAATGACCTCATTGTCTCCTCCTATGCTTGAAACTCATTCATTCCTCTGGTCAGCAAGATAGTCGTCCTTTGCTGTAAGGGCTTGTCCCTCACTTGCTTCATTCTGCAATTAGATGGATTTGACTATGAGCACTGACTATGAGAGTGTGTATTTAAATGCATATATAGTCCACACAATGTACTGTTAATTTTTGCTACTGGTGCTGCTTCCACTGCGATCCGAAAGTAGATTCAAGGCCCTGTGGGACAAACAGATTGCTGCTGTTTTTACTGTCCTCTAAAATTTGCTATCCTCTAACTTTAAAGGTCACTGAGACTCCCGCTCCTAGGATCTGTAATGATGTGCCATATATGCACTATTACCACATCCAACAAATATTCACTCCTGCATAAAAGCATTCTCTACTAATTTTCTGCACCATAGGTCTTCATAGTTTCTTCTTGTAATTACCTTGTAGATGCCATAGCTGATACACAAAACAGCTTATGAATTAACATTATTTTAGAAAAAAAAAAGAAAATACAGGATGGAAACAACCGTCTGCAGCTTCGGCTCGACTGTCCCTTTCCTTTGAGTGGCCCCTCAATGTTATGGAAACGGGCGGAGGACATTGTCTCCATTAGAAAGGGCTCCCCTGTGATGCTGAGACAGTTTGGACTCTGCCACGACTTGAAGGCCTAGCGGGATGGTGATTTCCCTGAACCTAGACCCGGAGTGGACTCTGTGCCTTAGCACCCCATGGGCTAACTGTATTTTCCCGTAGGCTTTCCTGATACATGTGTTCTCAATGTGGTTAACTTATTGGCCAATGTAAATGTTCTATTGAAACATAACGAATGCAGAGCATGGGTTTTAGATACAAATACAGGAAGACATCAATGATAGATATCAAGGAAAAATTCCTTAAAACCTTCAATACTGTTAGAAATTTCCAGAGTGGCCTGAATATTCCTCTTATCATTAGAGAAGGATCTGTTTGGATTGGTTACTAGGAGATCTCCCATATATCTGAGTTTGCTGTCTGCTATCGGGGTGAATAACAGATCAATATTTCAATTGCATCTACAGTTTTCTATCTGTCATAGAGGTTAATAAAGGATAACTACATGCATTTTACCTACTGTAGTTCTAATGGTTTGTATGAGTATAATAAAATGAAGGTTCACAAAGGGGTACATAGAGGAAAAAATGGTAAAAAGAAAGTAGGGAAGGGGGATAATGAGATTACATTTGGACAAAGCAATTAATTGTAATTTAGTTCTGTTAATGAGTTTTCATAATATAACTAATCATTTAATTGATGTCCAGTTGTCCATGAGTGCAGTAATGCAATGAAACGTCACCATGTGTGAACATATCCTAAATTACCCCTGTGCATTTTAGATAATTACGAGAGAACTTTGAGTTTATGACCTCAAAACTTTGTGAAGTCCTTGCCTATCATTACTGCATACATTAAGTTGTCTCCAATTTGTTGTCTCTTTACATTATGGGAACAACCACGTAGCAATCCCCCCTCAATAGGACAACATGCAAACCGTTCACCCTCGCCAATGTCACAATAAAGGCAAACCAGAAGGGTTCTGGAAGTGGAAGACAAAGTCTGATCTTTCTGTCTAGCTTTTCTTTTTGATGTTCTGTCTGATCTGAGAGTAACTTGTTCCTGTATACCCTGTATCAACTCATTTGACTTGAATTCCTAGTGCATACCAATATAGGGGGCAGCCAGTGGACGCCATTACTATCGCCAGTACACAGGATGCTCTTGGGTTATTTATGTATATCACCATGCAGTACTTTTTAGTTATCTATTGAGCATTCTCCTGTTATATCCTATATTTGTATATGTACCGTTATGCTGCTATGTATTTCGCACTTTATATTTATTGGTATTTTCAGCAGTAGTCCACAGAGAGCAGCCTCCTTACTCTTGCTGTTTGTATCATTATTTCCAGTCATGGATCATTGTATATTCATTTTCAGTGTATGTTTTTAATCAATAAAACATATATGATGTTATTTTGTAAAAATTTTGAGGTTCAGCATTTTTTCTTTTTGGTGGCGTTTGAATTCGTTGTAACCTAACTACTGATGGGGCCATAGGTCACCTTCATTATTAATTCTCAAATACCCCACTCCTAATCCACCTCAATAATCCTATATACATTGAAGCATATATGACTTAGCAATGTTGACATATGAAATGTTACACTTCCTTAACTGTCCAGTAGCTTCAAAAAATGGCCAAGTGAGAACCAGGGGATACTTCTTTATTCTCAAATCAAATTTTTAACCAGTTTAGATTGTAGGCCTTTTTGCCTCTGCTGTTTGCCATTTCGATTGTGTGACCTGCAATGAATCCGCCTACCCTGATCCTCTGCTTATCTGACTACAATACCCCTCCCATCCCTGATACTGCATTCACTCCTCCTGCTGACAGTCCGGCTTGCTGTCTAGGCATATGTAGCCTGTTCCCCGGAGCCTTGCACCGACTCCTTCTGGTCCTTGGGGGCCAGTTGCTGCTCACACCGGGACCACACTTGTGGAGCGACCTGGTGTCCTCTAGCCGCAGAAGTCCAGCTTCCGCATCCTGGAGCAGGGATAAAGGGTGAAGACCTAGAGGGCACTTAGACTCCGCTCCCTGGTGTGGCCCAAAGCCAAACCGGTTGAGTAGCACAGCGAGTCCACACTCGCTGTCCATTACACTATCACTATACACTATATTTTTTTGGTCCTGATAATTCTACAATATTTGCAGAAACTTTATTGTCAGGACAGAGCTATCTACACCCCCACTGGCACATGTGACACTAGACCTGTTCATGATCCTTTGTCTTAGGCAGCTCATTCTTCTCCTCTACAGAATCTACCCTGCTGCTCGATATGTCTATGGCTAGCCTTACAGAGTACCAAATAGCTGTTGGTGAAGTTACCATTTTCAAAATGCTTGAGAGTCCCAGCTTTGTGATTAGGTATGGGCTAATGACCTCATTGTCTCCTCCTATGCTTGAAACTCATTCATTCCTCTGGTCAGCAAGATAGTCGTCCTTTGCTGTAAGGGCTTGTCCCTCACTTGCTTCATTCTGCAATTAGATGGATTTGACTATGAGCACTGACTATGAGAGTGTGTATTTAAATGCATATATAGTCCACACAATGTACTGTTAATTTTTGCTACTGGTGCTGCTTCCACTGCGATCCGAAAGTAGATTCAAGGCCCTGTGGGACAAACAGATTGCTGCTGTTTTTACTGTCCTCTAAAATTTGCTATCCTCTAACTTTAAAGGTCACTGAGACTCCCGCTCCTAGGATCTGTAATGATGTGCCATATATGCACTATTACCACATCCAACAAATATTCACTCCTGCATAAAAGCATTCTCTACTAATTTTCTGCACCATAGGTCTTCATAGTTTCTTCTTGTAATTACCTTGTAGATGCCATAGCTGATACACAAAACAGCTTATGAATTAACATTATTTTAGAAAAAAAAAAGAAAATACAGGATGGAAACAACCGTCTGCAGCTTCGGCTCGACTGTCCCTTTCCTTTGAGTGGCCCCTCAATGTTATGGAAACGGGCGGAGGACATTGTCTCCATTAGAAAGGGCTCCCCTGTGATGCTGAGACAGTTTGGACTCTGCCACGACTTGAAGGCCTAGCGGGATGGTGATTTCCCTGAACCTAGACCCGGAGTGGACTCTGTGCCTTAGCACCCCATGGGCTAACTGTATTTTCCCGTAGGCTTTCCTGATACATGTGTTCTCAATGTGGTTAACTTATTGGCCAATGTAAATGTTCTATTGAAACATAACGAATGCAGAGCATGGGTTTTAGATACAAATACAGGAAGACATCAATGATAGATATCAAGGAAAAATTCCTTAAAACCTTCAATACTGTTAGAAATTTCCAGAGTGGCCTGAATATTCCTCTTATCATTAGAGAAGGATCTGTTTGGATTGGTTACTAGGAGATCTCCCATATATCTGAGTTTGCTGTCTGCTATCGGGGTGAATAACAGATCAATATTTCAATTGCATCTACAGTTTTCTATCTGTCATAGAGGTTAATAAAGGATAACTACATGCATTTTACCTACTGTAGTTCTAATGGTTTGTATGAGTATAATAAAATGAAGGTTCACAAAGGGGTACATAGAGGAAAAAATGGTAAAAAGAAAGTAGGGAAGGGGGATAATGAGATTACATTTGGACAAAGCAATTAATTGTAATTTAGTTCTGTTAATGAGTTTTCATAATATAACTAATCATTTAATTGATGTCCAGTTGTCCATGAGTGCAGTAATGCAATGAAACGTCACCATGTGTGAACATATCCTAAATTACCCCTGTGCATTTTAGATAATTACGAGAGAACTTTGAGTTTATGACCTCAAAACTTTGTGAAGTCCTTGCCTATCATTACTGCATACATTAAGTTGTCTCCAATTTGTTGTCTCTTTACATTATGGGAACAACCACGTAGCAATCCCCCCTCAATAGGACAACATGCAAACCGTTCACCCTCGCCAATGTCACAATAAAGGCAAACCAGAAGGGTTCTGGAAGTGGAAGACAAAGTCTGATCTTTCTGTCTAGCTTTTCTTTTTGATGTTCTGTCTGATCTGAGAGTAACTTGTTCCTGTATACCCTGTATCAACTCATTTGACTTGAATTCCTAGTGCATACCAATATAGGGGGCAGCCAGTGGACGCCATTACTATCGCCAGTACACAGGATGCTCTTGGGTTATTTATGTATATCACCATGCAGTACTTTTTAGTTATCTATTGAGCATTCTCCTGTTATATCCTATATTTGTATATGTACCGTTATGCTGCTATGTATTTCGCACTTTATATTTATTGGTATTTTCAGCAGTAGTCCACAGAGAGCAGCCTCCTTACTCTTGCTGTTTGTATCATTATTTCCAGTCATGGATCATTGTATATTCATTTTCAGTGTATGTTTTTAATCAATAAAACATATATGATGTTATTTTGTAAAAATTTTGAGGTTCAGCATTTTTTCTTTTTGGTGGCGTTTGAATTCGTTGTAACCTAACTACTGATGGGGCCATAGGTCACCTTCATTATTAATTCTCAAATACCCCACTCCTAATCCACCTCAATAATCCTATATACATTGAAGCATATATGACTTAGCAATGTTGACATATGAAATGTTACACTTCCTTAACTGTCCAGTAGCTTCAAAAAATGGCCAAGTGAGAACCAGGGGATACTTCTTTATTCTCAAATCAAATTTTTAACCAGTTTAGATTGTAGGCCTTTTTGCCTCTGCTGTTTGCCATTTCGATTGTGTGACCTGCAATGAATCCGCCTACCCTGATCCTCTGCTTATCTGACTACAATACCCCTCCCATCCCTGATACTGCATTCACTCCTCCTGCTGACAGTCCGGCTTGCTGTCTAGGCATATGTAGCCTGTTCCCCGGAGCCTTGCACCGACTCCTTCTGGTCCTTGGGGGCCAGTTGCTGCTCACACCGGGACCACACTTGTGGAGCGACCTGGTGTCCTCTAGCCGCAGAAGTCCAGCTTCCGCATCCTGGAGCAGGATAAAGGGTGAAGACCTAGAGGGCACTTAGACTCCGCTCCCTGGTGTGGCCCAAAGCCAAACCGGTTGAGTAGCACAGCGAGTCCACACTCGCTGTCCATTACACTATCACTATACACTATATTTTTTTGGTCCTGATAATTCTACAATATTTGCAGAAACTTTATTGTCAGGACAGAGCTATCTACACCCCCACTGGCACATGTGACACTAGACCTGTTCATGATCCTTTGTCTTAGGCAGCTCATTCTTCTCCTCTACAGAATCTACCCTGCTGCTCGATATGTCTATGGCTAGCCTTACAGAGTACCAAATAGCTGTTGGTGAAGTTACCATTTTCAAAATGCTTGAGAGTCCCAGCTTTGTGATTAGGTATGGGCTAATGACCTCATTGTCTCCTCCTATGCTTGAAACTCATTCATTCCTCTGGTCAGCAAGATAGTCGTCCTTTGCTGTAAGGGCTTGTCCCTCACTTGCTTCATTCTGCAATTAGATGGATTTGACTATGAGCACTGACTATGAGAGTGTGTATTTAAATGCATATATAGTCCACACAATGTACTGTTAATTTTTGCTACTGGTGCTGCTTCCACTGCGATCCGAAAGTAGATTCAAGGCCCTGTGGGACAAACAGATTGCTGCTGTTTTTACTGTCCTCTAAAATTTGCTATCCTCTAACTTTAAAGGTCACTGAGACTCCCGCTCCTAGGATCTGTAATGATGTGCCATATATGCACTATTACCACATCCAACAAATATTCACTCCTGCATAAAAGCATTCTCTACTAATTTTCTGCACCATAGGTCTTCATAGTTTCTTCTTGTAATTACCTTGTAGATGCCATAGCTGATACACAAAACAGCTTATGAATTAACATTATTTTAGAAAAAAAAAAGAAAATACAGGATGGAAACAACCGTCTGCAGCTTCGGCTCGACTGTCCCTTTCCTTTGAGTGGCCCCTCAATGTTATGGAAACGGGCGGAGGACATTGTCTCCATTAGAAAGGGCTCCCCTGTGATGCTGAGACAGTTTGGACTCTGCCACGACTTGAAGGCCTAGCGGGATGGTGATTTCCCTGAACCTAGACCCGGAGTGGACTCTGTGCCTTAGCACCCCATGGGCTAACTGTATTTTCCCGTAGGCTTTCCTGATACATGTGTTCTCAATGTGGTTAACTTATTGGCCAATGTAAATGTTCTATTGAAACATAACGAATGCAGAGCATGGGTTTTAGATACAAATACAGGAAGACATCAATGATAGATATCAAGGAAAAATTCCTTAAAACCTTCAATACTGTTAGAAATTTCCAGAGTGGCCTGAATATTCCTCTTATCATTAGAGAAGGATCTGTTTGGATTGGTTACTAGGAGATCTCCCATATATCTGAGTTTGCTGTCTGCTATCGGGGTGAATAACAGATCAATATTTCAATTGCATCTACAGTTTTCTATCTGTCATAGAGGTTAATAAAGGATAACTACATGCATTTTACCTACTGTAGTTCTAATGGTTTGTATGAGTATAATAAAATGAAGGTTCACAAAGGGGTACATAGAGGAAAAAATGGTAAAAAGAAAGTAGGGAAGGGGGATAATGAGATTACATTTGGACAAAGCAATTAATTGTAATTTAGTTCTGTTAATGAGTTTTCATAATATAACTAATCATTTAATTGATGTCCAGTTGTCCATGAGTGCAGTAATGCAATGAAACGTCACCATGTGTGAACATATCCTAAATTACCCCTGTGCATTTTAGATAATTACGAGAGAACTTTGAGTTTATGACCTCAAAACTTTGTGAAGTCCTTGCCTATCATTACTGCATACATTAAGTTGTCTCCAATTTGTTGTCTCTTTACATTATGGGAACAACCACGTAGCAATCCCCCCTCAATAGGACAACATGCAAACCGTTCACCCTCGCCAATGTCACAATAAAGGCAAACCAGAAGGGTTCTGGAAGTGGAAGACAAAGTCTGATCTTTCTGTCTAGCTTTTCTTTTTGATGTTCTGTCTGATCTGAGAGTAACTTGTTCCTGTATACCCTGTATCAACTCATTTGACTTGAATTCCTAGTGCATACCAATATAGGGGGCAGCCAGTGGACGCCATTACTATCGCCAGTACACAGGATGCTCTTGGGTTATTTATGTATATCACCATGCAGTACTTTTTAGTTATCTATTGAGCATTCTCCTGTTATATCCTATATTTGTATATGTACCGTTATGCTGCTATGTATTTCGCACTTTATATTTATTGGTATTTTCAGCAGTAGTCCACAGAGAGCAGCCTCCTTACTCTTGCTGTTTGTATCATTATTTCCAGTCATGGATCATTGTATATTCATTTTCAGTGTATGTTTTTAATCAATAAAACATATATGATGTTATTTTGTAAAAATTTTGAGGTTCAGCATTTTTTCTTTTTGGTGGCGTTTGAATTCGTTGTAACCTAACTACTGATGGGGCCATAGGTCACCTTCATTATTAATTCTCAAATACCCCACTCCTAATCCACCTCAATAATCCTATATACATTGAAGCATATATGACTTAGCAATGTTGACATATGAAATGTTACACTTCCTTAACTGTCCAGTAGCTTCAAAAAATGGCCAAGTGAGAACCAGGGGATACTTCTTTATTCTCAAATCAAATTTTTAACCAGTTTAGATTGTAGGCCTTTTTGCCTCTGCTGTTTGCCATTTCGATTGTGTGACCTGCAATGAATCCGCCTACCCTGATCCTCTGCTTATCTGACTACAATACCCCTCCCATCCCTGATACTGCATTCACTCCTCCTGCTGACAGTCCGGCTTGCTGTCTAGGCATATGTAGCCTGTTCCCCGGAGCCTTGCACCGACTCCTTCTGGTCCTTGGGGGCCAGTTGCTGCTCACACCGGGACCACACTTGTGGAGCGACCTGGTGTCCTCTAGCCGCAGAAGTCCAGCTTCCGCATCCTGGAGCAGGATAAAGGGTGAAGACCTAGAGGGCACTTAGACTCCGCTCCCTGGTGTGGCCCAAAGCCAAACCGGTTGAGTAGCACAGCGAGTCCACACTCGCTGTCCATTACACTATCACTATACACTATATTTTTTTGGTCCTGATAATTCTACAATATTTGCAGAAACTTTATTGTCAGGACAGAGCTATCTACACCCCCACTGGCACATGTGACACTAGACCTGTTCATGATCCTTTGTCTTAGGCAGCTCATTCTTCTCCTCTACAGAATCTACCCTGCTGCTCGATATGTCTATGGCTAGCCTTACAGAGTACCAAATAGCTGTTGGTGAAGTTACCATTTTCAAAATGCTTGAGAGTCCCAGCTTTGTGATTAGGTATGGGCTAATGACCTCATTGTCTCCTCCTATGCTTGAAACTCATTCATTCCTCTGGTCAGCAAGATAGTCGTCCTTTGCTGTAAGGGCTTGTCCCTCACTTGCTTCATTCTGCAATTAGATGGATTTGACTATGAGCACTGACTATGAGAGTGTGTATTTAAATGCATATATAGTCCACACAATGTACTGTTAATTTTTGCTACTGGTGCTGCTTCCACTGCGATCCGAAAGTAGATTCAAGGCCCTGTGGGACAAACAGATTGCTGCTGTTTTTACTGTCCTCTAAAATTTGCTATCCTCTAACTTTAAAGGTCACTGAGACTCCCGCTCCTAGGATCTGTAATGATGTGCCATATATGCACTATTACCACATCCAACAAATATTCACTCCTGCATAAAAGCATTCTCTACTAATTTTCTGCACCATAGGTCTTCATAGTTTCTTCTTGTAATTACCTTGTAGATGCCATAGCTGATACACAAAACAGCTTATGAATTAACATTATTTTAGAAAAAAAAAAGAAAATACAGGATGGAAACAACCGTCTGCAGCTTCGGCTCGACTGTCCCTTTCCTTTGAGTGGCCCCTCAATGTTATGGAAACGGGCGGAGGACATTGTCTCCATTAGAAAGGGCTCCCCTGTGATGCTGAGACAGTTTGGACTCTGCCACGACTTGAAGGCCTAGCGGGATGGTGATTTCCCTGAACCTAGACCCGGAGTGGACTCTGTGCCTTAGCACCCCATGGGCTAACTGTATTTTCCCGTAGGCTTTCCTGATACATGTGTTCTCAATGTGGTTAACTTATTGGCCAATGTAAATGTTCTATTGAAACATAACGAATGCAGAGCATGGGTTTTAGATACAAATACAGGAAGACATCAATGATAGATATCAAGGAAAAATTCCTTAAAACCTTCAATACTGTTAGAAATTTCCAGAGTGGCCTGAATATTCCTCTTATCATTAGAGAAGGATCTGTTTGGATTGGTTACTAGGAGATCTCCCATATATCTGAGTTTGCTGTCTGCTATCGGGGTGAATAACAGATCAATATTTCAATTGCATCTACAGTTTTCTATCTGTCATAGAGGTTAATAAAGGATAACTACATGCATTTTACCTACTGTAGTTCTAATGGTTTGTATGAGTATAATAAAATGAAGGTTCACAAAGGGGTACATAGAGGAAAAAATGGTAAAAAGAAAGTAGGGAAGGGGGATAATGAGATTACATTTGGACAAAGCAATTAATTGTAATTTAGTTCTGTTAATGAGTTTTCATAATATAACTAATCATTTAATTGATGTCCAGTTGTCCATGAGTGCAGTAATGCAATGAAACGTCACCATGTGTGAACATATCCTAAATTACCCCTGTGCATTTTAGATAATTACGAGAGAACTTTGAGTTTATGACCTCAAAACTTTGTGAAGTCCTTGCCTATCATTACTGCATACATTAAGTTGTCTCCAATTTGTTGTCTCTTTACATTATGGGAACAACCACGTAGCAATCCCCCCTCAATAGGACAACATGCAAACCGTTCACCCTCGCCAATGTCACAATAAAGGCAAACCAGAAGGGTTCTGGAAGTGGAAGACAAAGTCTGATCTTTCTGTCTAGCTTTTCTTTTTGATGTTCTGTCTGATCTGAGAGTAACTTGTTCCTGTATACCCTGTATCAACTCATTTGACTTGAATTCCTAGTGCATACCAATATAGGGGGCAGCCAGTGGACGCCATTACTATCGCCAGTACACAGGATGCTCTTGGGTTATTTATGTATATCACCATGCAGTACTTTTTAGTTATCTATTGAGCATTCTCCTGTTATATCCTATATTTGTATATGTACCGTTATGCTGCTATGTATTTCGCACTTTATATTTATTGGTATTTTCAGCAGTAGTCCACAGAGAGCAGCCTCCTTACTCTTGCTGTTTGTATCATTATTTCCAGTCATGGATCATTGTATATTCATTTTCAGTGTATGTTTTTAATCAATAAAACATATATGATGTTATTTTGTAAAAATTTTGAGGTTCAGCATTTTTTCTTTTTGGTGGCGTTTGAATTCGTTGTAACCTAACTACTGATGGGGCCATAGGTCACCTTCATTATTAATTCTCAAATACCCCACTCCTAATCCACCTCAATAATCCTATATACATTGAAGCATATATGACTTAGCAATGTTGACATATGAAATGTTACACTTCCTTAACTGTCCAGTAGCTTCAAAAAATGGCCAAGTGAGAACCAGGGGATACTTCTTTATTCTCAAATCAAATTTTTAACCAGTTTAGATTGTAGGCCTTTTTGCCTCTGCTGTTTGCCATTTCGATTGTGTGACCTGCAATGAATCCGCCTACCCTGATCCTCTGCTTATCTGACTACAATACCCCTCCCATCCCTGATACTGCATTCACTCCTCCTGCTGACAGTCCGGCTTGCTGTCTAGGCATATGTAGCCTGTTCCCCGGAGCCTTGCACCGACTCCTTCTGGTCCTTGGGGGCCAGTTGCTGCTCACACCGGGACCACACTTGTGGAGCGACCTGGTGTCCTCTAGCCGCAGAAGTCCAGCTTCCGCATCCTGGAGCAGGATAAAGGGTGAAGACCTAGAGGGCACTTAGACTCCGCTCCCTGGTGTGGCCCAAAGCCAAACCGGTTGAGTAGCACAGCGAGTCCACACTCGCTGTCCATTACACTATCACTATACACTATATTTTTTTGGTCCTGATAATTCTACAATATTTGCAGAAACTTTATTGTCAGGACAGAGCTATCTACACCCCCACTGGCACATGTGACACTAGACCTGTTCATGATCCTTTGTCTTAGGCAGCTCATTCTTCTCCTCTACAGAATCTACCCTGCTGCTCGATATGTCTATGGCTAGCCTTACAGAGTACCAAATAGCTGTTGGTGAAGTTACCATTTTCAAAATGCTTGAGAGTCCCAGCTTTGTGATTAGGTATGGGCTAATGACCTCATTGTCTCCTCCTATGCTTGAAACTCATTCATTCCTCTGGTCAGCAAGATAGTCGTCCTTTGCTGTAAGGGCTTGTCCCTCACTTGCTTCATTCTGCAATTAGATGGATTTGACTATGAGCACTGACTATGAGAGTGTGTATTTAAATGCATATATAGTCCACACAATGTACTGTTAATTTTTGCTACTGGTGCTGCTTCCACTGCGATCCGAAAGTAGATTCAAGGCCCTGTGGGACAAACAGATTGCTGCTGTTTTTACTGTCCTCTAAAATTTGCTATCCTCTAACTTTAAAGGTCACTGAGACTCCCGCTCCTAGGATCTGTAATGATGTGCCATATATGCACTATTACCACATCCAACAAATATTCACTCCTGCATAAAAGCATTCTCTACTAATTTTCTGCACCATAGGTCTTCATAGTTTCTTCTTGTAATTACCTTGTAGATGCCATAGCTGATACACAAAACAGCTTATGAATTAACATTATTTTAGAAAAAAAAAAGAAAATACAGGATGGAAACAACCGTCTGCAGCTTCGGCTCGACTGTCCCTTTCCTTTGAGTGGCCCCTCAATGTTATGGAAACGGGCGGAGGACATTGTCTCCATTACAAAGGGCTCCCCTGTGATGCTGAGACAGTTTGGACTCTGCCACGACTTGAAGGCCTAGCGGGATGGTGATTTCCCTGAACCTAGACCCGGAGTGGACTCTGTGCCTTAGCACCCCATGGGCTAACTGTATTTTCCCGTAGGCTTTCCTGATACATGTGTTCTCAATGTGGTTAACTTATTGGCCAATGTAAATGTTCTATTGAAACATAACGAATGCAGAGCATGGGTTTTAGATACAAATACAGGAAGACATCAATGATAGATATCAAGGAAAAATTCCTTAAAACCTTCAATACTGTTAGAAATTTCCAGAGTGGCCTGAATATTCCTCTTATCATTAGAGAAGGATCTGTTTGGATTGGTTACTAGGAGATCTCCCATATATCTGAGTTTGCTGTCTGCTATCGGGGTGAATAACAGATCAATATTTCAATTGCATCTACAGTTTTCTATCTGTCATAGAGGTTAATAAAGGATAACTACATGCATTTTACCTACTGTAGTTCTAATGGTTTGTATGAGTATAATAAAATGAAGGTTCACAAAGGGGTACATAGAGGAAAAAATGGTAAAAAGAAAGTAGGGAAGGGGGATAATGAGATTACATTTGGACAAAGCAATTAATTGTAATTTAGTTCTGTTAATGAGTTTTCATAATATAACTAATCATTTAATTGATGTCCAGTTGTCCATGAGTGCAGTAATGCAATGAAACGTCACCATGTGTGAACATATCCTAAATTACCCCTGTGCATTTTAGATAATTACGAGAGAACTTTGAGTTTATGACCTCAAAACTTTGTGAAGTCCTTGCCTATCATTACTGCATACATTAAGTTGTCTCCAATTTGTTGTCTCTTTACATTATGGGAACAACCACGTAGCAATCCCCCCTCAATAGGACAACATGCAAACCGTTCACCCTCGCCAATGTCACAATAAAGGCAAACCAGAAGGGTTCTGGAAGTGGAAGACAAAGTCTGATCTTTCTGTCTAGCTTTTCTTTTTGATGTTCTGTCTGATCTGAGAGTAACTTGTTCCTGTATACCCTGTATCAACTCATTTGACTTGAATTCCTAGTGCATACCAATATAGGGGGCAGCCAGTGGACGCCATTACTATCGCCAGTACACAGGATGCTCTTGGGTTATTTATGTATATCACCATGCAGTACTTTTTAGTTATCTATTGAGCATTCTCCTGTTATATCCTATATTTGTATATGTACCGTTATGCTGCTATGTATTTCGCACTTTATATTTATTGGTATTTTCAGCAGTAGTCCACAGAGAGCAGCCTCCTTACTCTTGCTGTTTGTATCATTATTTCCAGTCATGGATCATTGTATATTCATTTTCAGTGTATGTTTTTAATCAATAAAACATATATGATGTTATTTTGTAAAAATTTTGAGGTTCAGCATTTTTTCTTTTTGGTGGCGTTTGAATTCGTTGTAACCTAACTACTGATGGGGCCATAGGTCACCTTCATTATTAATTCTCAAATACCCCACTCCTAATCCACCTCAATAATCCTATATACATTGAAGCATATATGACTTAGCAATGTTGACATATGAAATGTTACACTTCCTTAACTGTCCAGTAGCTTCAAAAAAATGGCCAAGTGAGAACCAGGGGATACTTCTTTATTCTCAAATCAAATTTTTAACCAGTTTAGATTGTAGGCCTTTTTGCCTCTGCTGTTTGCCATTTCGATTGTGTGACCTGCAATGAATCCGCCTACCCTGATCCTCTGCTTATCTGACTACAATACCCCTCCCATCCCTGATACTGCATTCACTCCTCCTGCTGACAGTCCGGCTTGCTGTCTAGGCATATGTAGCCTGTTCCCCGGAGCCTTGCACCGACTCCTTCTGGTCCTTGGGGGCCAGTTGCTGCTCACACCGGGACCACACTTGTGGAGCGACCTGGTGTCCTCTAGCCGCAGAAGTCCAGCTTCCGCATCCTGGAGCAGGATAAAGGGTGAAGACCTAGAGGGCACTTAGACTCCGCTCCCTGGTGTGGCCCAAAGCCAAACCGGTTGAGTAGCACAGCGAGTCCACACTCGCTGTCCATTACACTATCACTATACACTATATTTTTTTGGTCCTGATAATTCTACAATATTTGCAGAAACTTTATTGTCAGGACAGAGCTATCTACACCCCCACTGGCACATGTGACACTAGACCTGTTCATGATCCTTTGTCTTAGGCAGCTCATTCTTCTCCTCTACAGAATCTACCCTGCTGCTCGATATGTCTATGGCTAGCCTTACAGAGTACCAAATAGCTGTTGGTGAAGTTACCATTTTCAAAATGCTTGAGAGTCCCAGCTTTGTGATTAGGTATGGGCTAATGACCTCATTGTCTCCTCCTATGCTTGAAACTCATTCATTCCTCTGGTCAGCAAGATAGTCGTCCTTTGCTGTAAGGGCTTGTCCCTCACTTGCTTCATTCTGCAATTAGATGGATTTGACTATGAGCACTGACTATGAGAGTGTGTATTTAAATGCATATATAGTCCACACAATGTACTGTTAATTTTTGCTACTGGTGCTGCTTCCACTGCGATCCGAAAGTAGATTCAAGGCCCTGTGGGACAAACAGATTGCTGCTGTTTTTACTGTCCTCTAAAATTTGCTATCCTCTAACTTTAAAGGTCACTGAGACTCCCGCTCCTAGGATCTGTAATGATGTGCCATATATGCACTATTACCACATCCAACAAATATTCACTCCTGCATAAAAGCATTCTCTACTAATTTTCTGCACCATAGGTCTTCATAGTTTCTTCTTGTAATTACCTTGTAGATGCCATAGCTGATACACAAAACAGCTTATGAATTAACATTATTTTAGAAAAAAAAAAGAAAATACAGGATGGAAACAACCGTCTGCAGCTTCGGCTCGACTGTCCCTTTCCTTTGAGTGGCCCCTCAATGTTATGGAAACGGGCGGAGGACATTGTCTCCATTAGAAAGGGCTCCCCTGTGATGCTGAGACAGTTTGGACTCTGCCACGACTTGAAGGCCTAGCGGGATGGTGATTTCCCTGAACCTAGACCCGGAGTGGACTCTGTGCCTTAGCACCCCATGGGCTAACTGTATTTTCCCGTAGGCTTTCCTGATACATGTGTTCTCAATGTGGTTAACTTATTGGCCAATGTAAATGTTCTATTGAAACATAACGAATGCAGAGCATGGGTTTTAGATACAAATACAGGAAGACATCAATGATAGATATCAAGGAAAAATTCCTTAAAACCTTCAATACTGTTAGAAATTTCCAGAGTGGCCTGAATATTCCTCTTATCATTAGAGAAGGATCTGTTTGGATTGGTTACTAGGAGATCTCCCATATATCTGAGTTTGCTGTCTGCTATCGGGGTGAATAACAGATCAATATTTCAATTGCATCTACAGTTTTCTATCTGTCATAGAGGTTAATAAAGGATAACTACATGCATTTTACCTACTGTAGTTCTAATGGTTTGTATGAGTATAATAAAATGAAGGTTCACAAAGGGGTACATAGAGGAAAAAATGGTAAAAAGAAAGTAGGGAAGGGGGATAATGAGATTACATTTGGACAAAGCAATTAATTGTAATTTAGTTCTGTTAATGAGTTTTCATAATATAACTAATCATTTAATTGATGTCCAGTTGTCCATGAGTGCAGTAATGCAATGAAACGTCACCATGTGTGAACATATCCTAAATTACCCCTGTGCATTTTAGATAATTACGAGAGAACTTTGAGTTTATGACCTCAAAACTTTGTGAAGTCCTTGCCTATCATTACTGCATACATTAAGTTGTCTCCAATTTGTTGTCTCTTTACATTATGGGAACAACCACGTAGCAATCCCCCCTCAATAGGACAACATGCAAACCGTTCACCCTCGCCAATGTCACAATAAAGGCAAACCAGAAGGGTTCTGGAAGTGGAAGACAAAGTCTGATCTTTCTGTCTAGCTTTTCTTTTTGATGTTCTGTCTGATCTGAGAGTAACTTGTTCCTGTATACCCTGTATCAACTCATTTGACTTGAATTCCTAGTGCATACCAATATAGGGGGCAGCCAGTGGACGCCATTACTATCGCCAGTACACAGGATGCTCTTGGGTTATTTATGTATATCACCATGCAGTACTTTTTAGTTATCTATTGAGCATTCTCCTGTTATATCCTATATTTGTATATGTACCGTTATGCTGCTATGTATTTCGCACTTTATATTTATTGGTATTTTCAGCAGTAGTCCACAGAGAGCAGCCTCCTTACTCTTGCTGTTTGTATCATTATTTCCAGTCATGGATCATTGTATATTCATTTTCAGTGTATGTTTTTAATCAATAAAACATATATGATGTTATTTTGTAAAAATTTTGAGGTTCAGCATTTTTTCTTTTTGGTGGCGTTTGAATTCGTTGTAACCTAACTACTGATGGGGCCATAGGTCACCTTCATTATTAATTCTCAAATACCCCACTCCTAATCCACCTCAATAATCCTATATACATTGAAGCATATATGACTTAGCAATGTTGACATATGAAATGTTACACTTCCTTAACTGTCCAGTAGCTTCAAAAAAATGGCCAAGTGAGAACCAGGGGATACTTCTTTATTCTCAAATCAAATTTTTAACCAGTTTAGATTGTAGGCCTTTTTGCCTCTGCTGTTTGCCATTTCGATTGTGTGACCTGCAATGAATCCGCCTACCCTGATCCTCTGCTTATCTGACTACAATACCCCTCCCATCCCTGATACTGCATTCACTCCTCCTGCTGACAGTCCGGCTTGCTGTCTAGGCATATGTAGCCTGTTCCCCGGAGCCTTGCACCGACTCCTTCTGGTCCTTGGGGGCCAGTTGCTGCTCACACCGGGACCACACTTGTGGAGCGACCTGGTGTCCTCTAGCCGCAGAAGTCCAGCTTCCGCATCCTGGAGCAGGATAAAGGGTGAAGACCTAGAGGGCACTTAGACTCCGCTCCCTGGTGTGGCCCAAAGCCAAACCGGTTGAGTAGCACAGCGAGTCCACACTCGCTGTCCATTACACTATCACTATACACTATATTTTTTTGGTCCTGATAATTCTACAATATTTGCAGAAACTTTATTGTCAGGACAGAGCTATCTACACCCCCACTGGCACATGTGACACTAGACCTGTTCATGATCCTTTGTCTTAGGCAGCTCATTCTTCTCCTCTACAGAATCTACCCTGCTGCTCGATATGTCTATGGCTAGCCTTACAGAGTACCAAATAGCTGTTGGTGAAGTTACCATTTTCAAAATGCTTGAGAGTCCCAGCTTTGTGATTAGGTATGGGCTAATGACCTCATTGTCTCCTCCTATGCTTGAAACTCATTCATTCCTCTGGTCAGCAAGATAGTCGTCCTTTGCTGTAAGGGCTTGTCCCTCACTTGCTTCATTCTGCAATTAGATGGATTTGACTATGAGCACTGACTATGAGAGTGTGTATTTAAATGCATATATAGTCCACACAATGTACTGTTAATTTTTGCTACTGGTGCTGCTTCCACTGCGATCCGAAAGTAGATTCAAGGCCCTGTGGGACAAACAGATTGCTGCTGTTTTTACTGTCCTCTAAAATTTGCTATCCTCTAACTTTAAAGGTCACTGAGACTCCCGCTCCTAGGATCTGTAATGATGTGCCATATATGCACTATTACCACATCCAACAAATATTCACTCCTGCATAAAAGCATTCTCTACTAATTTTCTGCACCATAGGTCTTCATAGTTTCTTCTTGTAATTACCTTGTAGATGCCATAGCTGATACACAAAACAGCTTATGAATTAACATTATTTTAGAAAAAAAAAAGAAAATACAGGATGGAAACAACCGTCTGCAGCTTCGGCTCGACTGTCCCTTTCCTTTGAGTGGCCCCTCAATGTTATGGAAACGGGCGGAGGACATTGTCTCCATTACAAAGGGCTCCCCTGTGATGCTGAGACAGTTTGGACTCTGCCACGACTTGAAGGCCTAGCGGGATGGTGATTTCCCTGAACCTAGACCCGGAGTGGACTCTGTGCCTTAGCACCCCATGGGCTAACTGTATTTTCCCGTAGGCTTTCCTGATACATGTGTTCTCAATGTGGTTAACTTATTGGCCAATGTAAATGTTCTATTGAAACATAACGAATGCAGAGCATGGGTTTTAGATACAAATACAGGAAGACATCAATGATAGATATCAAGGAAAAATTCCTTAAAACCTTCAATACTGTTAGAAATTTCCAGAGTGGCCTGAATATTCCTCTTATCATTAGAGAAGGATCTGTTTGGATTGGTTACTAGGAGATCTCCCATATATCTGAGTTTGCTGTCTGCTATCGGGGTGAATAACAGATCAATATTTCAATTGCATCTACAGTTTTCTATCTGTCATAGAGGTTAATAAAGGATAACTACATGCATTTTACCTACTGTAGTTCTAATGGTTTGTATGAGTATAATAAAATGAAGGTTCACAAAGGGGTACATAGAGGAAAAAATGGTAAAAAGAAAGTAGGGAAGGGGGATAATGAGATTACATTTGGACAAAGCAATTAATTGTAATTTAGTTCTGTTAATGAGTTTTCATAATATAACTAATCATTTAATTGATGTCCAGTTGTCCATGAGTGCAGTAATGCAATGAAACGTCACCATGTGTGAACATATCCTAAATTACCCCTGTGCATTTTAGATAATTACGAGAGAACTTTGAGTTTATGACCTCAAAACTTTGTGAAGTCCTTGCCTATCATTACTGCATACATTAAGTTGTCTCCAATTTGTTGTCTCTTTACATTATGGGAACAACCACGTAGCAATCCCCCCTCAATAGGACAACATGCAAACCGTTCACCCTCGCCAATGTCACAATAAAGGCAAACCAGAAGGGTTCTGGAAGTGGAAGACAAAGTCTGATCTTTCTGTCTAGCTTTTCTTTTTGATGTTCTGTCTGATCTGAGAGTAACTTGTTCCTGTATACCCTGTATCAACTCATTTGACTTGAATTCCTAGTGCATACCAATATAGGGGGCAGCCAGTGGACGCCATTACTATCGCCAGTACACAGGATGCTCTTGGGTTATTTATGTATATCACCATGCAGTACTTTTTAGTTATCTATTGAGCATTCTCCTGTTATATCCTATATTTGTATATGTACCGTTATGCTGCTATGTATTTCGCACTTTATATTTATTGGTATTTTCAGCAGTAGTCCACAGAGAGCAGCCTCCTTACTCTTGCTGTTTGTATCATTATTTCCAGTCATGGATCATTGTATATTCATTTTCAGTGTATGTTTTTAATCAATAAAACATATATGATGTTATTTTGTAAAAATTTTGAGGTTCAGCATTTTTTCTTTTTGGTGGCGTTTGAATTCGTTGTAACCTAACTACTGATGGGGCCATAGGTCACCTTCATTATTAATTCTCAAATACCCCACTCCTAATCCACCTCAATAATCCTATATACATTGAAGCATATATGACTTAGCAATGTTGACATATGAAATGTTACACTTCCTTAACTGTCCAGTAGCTTCAAAAAAATGGCCAAGTGAGAACCAGGGGATACTTCTTTATTCTCAAATCTAATTTTTTAACCAGTTTAGATTGTAGGCCTTTTTGCCTCTGCTGTTTGCCATTTCGATTGTGTGACCTGCAATGAATCCGCCTACCCTGATCCTCTGCTTATCTGACTACAATACCCCTCCCATCCCTGATACTGCATTCACTCCTCCTGCTGACAGTCCGGCTTGCTGTCTAGGCATATGTAGCCTGTTCCCCGGAGCCTTGCACCGACTCCTTCTGGTCCTTGGGGGCCAGTTGCTGCTCACACCGGGACCACACTTGTGGAGCGACCTGGTGTCCTCTAGCCGCAGAAGTCCAGCTTCCGCATCCTGGAGCAGGATTAAGGGTGAAGACCTAGAGGGCACTTAGACTCCGCTCCCTGGTGTGGCCCAAAGCCAAACCGGTTGAGTAGCACAGCGAGTCCACACTCGCTGTCCATTACACTATCACTATACACTATATTTTTTTGGTCCTGATAATTCTACAATATTTGCAGAAACTTTATTGTCAGGACAGAGCTATCTACACCCCCACTGGCACATGTGACACTAGACCTGTTCATGATCCTTTGTCTTAGGCAGCTCATTCTTCTCCTCTACAGAATCTACCCTGCTGCTCGATATGTCTATGGCTAGCCTTACAGAGTACCAAATAGCTGTTGGTGAAGTTACCATTTTCAAAATGCTTGAGAGTCCCAGCTTTGTGATTAGGTATGGGCTAATGACCTCATTGTCTCCTCCTATGCTTGAAACTCATTCATTCCTCTGGTCAGCAAGATAGTCGTCCTTTGCTGTAAGAGCTTGTCCCTCACTTGCTTCATTCTGCAATTAGATGGATTTGACTATGAGCACTGACTATGAGAGTGTGTATTTAAATGCATATATAGTCCACACAATGTACTGTTAATTTTTGCTACTGGTGCTGCTTCCACTGCGATCCGAAAGTAGATTCAAGGCCCTGTGGGACAAACAGATTGCTGCTGTTTTTACTGTTCTCTAAAATTTGCTATCCTCTAACTTTAAAGGTCACTGAGACTCCCGCTCCTAGGATCTGTAATGATGTGCCATATATGCACTATTACCACATCCAACAAATATTCACTCCTGCATAAAAGCATTCTCTACTAATTTTCTGCACCATAGGTCTTCATAGTTTCTTCTTGTAATTACCTTGTAGATGCCATAGCTGATACACAAAACAGCTTATGAATTAACATTATTTTAGAAAAAAAAAAGAAAATACAGGATGGAAACAACCGTCTGCAGCTTCGGCTCGACTGTCCCTTTCCTTTGAGTGGCCCCTCAATGTTATGGAAACGGGCGGAGGACATTGTCTCCATTAGAAAGGGCTCCCCTGTGATGCTGAGACAGTTGGACTCTGCCACGACTTGAAGGCCTAGCGGGATGGTGATTTCCCTGAACCTAGACCCGGAGTGGACTCTGTGCCTTAGCACCCCATGGGCTAACTGTATTTTCCCGTAGGCTTTCCTGATACATGTGTTCTCAATGTGGTTAACTTATTGGCCAATGTAAATGTTCTATTGAAACATAACGAATGCAGAGCATGGGTTTTAGATACAAATACAGGAAGACATCAATGATAGATATCAAGGAAAAATTCCTTAAAACCTTCAATACTGTTAGAAATTTCCAGAGTGGCCTGAATATTCCTCTTATCATTAGAGAAGGATCTGTTTGGATTGGTTACTAGGAGATCTCCCATATATCTGAGTTTGCTGTCTGCTATCGGGGTGAATAACAGATCAATATTTCAATTGCATCTACAGTTTTCTATCTGTCATAGAGGTTAATAAAGGATAACTACATGCATTTTACCTACTGTAGTTCTAATGGTTTGTATGAGTATAATAAAATGAAGGTTCACAAAGGGGTACATAGAGGAAAAAATGGTAAAAAGAAAGTAGGGAAGGGGGATAATGAGATTACATTTGGACAAAGCAATTAATTGTAATTTAGTTCTGTTAATGAGTTTTCATAATATAACTAATCATTTAATTGATGTCCAGTTGTCCATGAGTGCAGTAATGCAATGAAACGTCACCATGTGTGAACATATCCTAAATTACCCCTGTGCATTTTAGATAATTACGAGAGAACTTTGAGTTTATGACCTCAAAACTTTGTGAAGTCCTTGCCTATCATTACTGCATACATTAAGTTGTCTCCAATTTGTTGTCTCTTTACATTATGGGAACAACCACGTAGCAATCCCCCCTCAATAGGACAACATGCAAACCGTTCACCCTCGCCAATGTCACAATAAAGGCAAACCAGAAGGGTTCTGGAAGTGGAAGACAAAGTCTGATCTTTCTGTCTAGCTTTTCTTTTTGATGTTCTGTCTGATCTGAGAGTAACTTGTTCCTGTATACCCTGTATCAACTCATTTGACTTGAATTCCTAGTGCATACCAATATAGGGGGCAGCCAGTGGACGCCATTACTATCGCCAGTACACAGGATGCTCTTGGGTTATTTATGTATATCACCATGCAGTACTTTTTAGTTATCTATTGAGCATTCTCCTGTTATATCCTATATTTGTATATGTACCGTTATGCTGCTATGTATTTCGCACTTTATATTTATTGGTATTTTCAGCAGTAGTCCACAGAGAGCAGCCTCCTTACTCTTGCTGTTTGTATCATTATTTCCAGTCATGGATCATTGTATATTCATTTTCAGTGTATGTTTTTAATCAATAAAACATATATGATGTTATTTTGTAAAAATTTTGAGGTTCAGCATTTTTTCTTTTTGGTGGCGTTTGAATTCGTTGTAACCTAACTACTGATGGGGCCATAGGTCACCTTCATTATTAATTCTCAAATACCCCACTCCTAATCCACCTCAATAATCCTATATACATTGAAGCATATATGACTTAGCAATGTTGACATATGAAATGTTACACTTCCTTAACTGTCCAGTAGCTTCAAAAAATGGCCAAGTGAGAACCAGGGGATACTTCTTTATTCTCAAATCAAATTTTTAACCAGTTTAGATTGTAGGCCTTTTTGCCTCTGCTGTTTGCCATTTCAATTGTGTGACCTGCAATGAATCCGCCTACCCTGATCCTCTGCTTATCTGACTACAATACCCCTCCCATCCCTGATACTGCATTCACTCCTCCTGCTGACAGTCCGGCTTGCTGTCTAGGCATATGTAGCCTGTTCCCCGGAGCCTTGCACCGACTCCCTCTGGTCCTTGGGGGCCAGTTGCTGCTCACACCGGGACCACACTTGTGGAGCGACCTGGTGTCCTCTAGCCGCAGAAGTCCAGCTTCCGCATCCTGGAGCAGGATAAAGGGTGAAGACCTAGAGGGCACTTAGACTCCGCTCCCTGGTGTGGCCCAAAGCCAAACCGGTTGAGTAGCACAGCGAGTCCACACTCGCTGTCCATTACACTATCACTATACACTATATTTTTTTGGTCCTGATAATTCTACAATATTTGCAGAAACTTTATTGTCAGGACAGAGCTATCTACACCCCCACTGGCACATGTGACACTAGACCTGTTCATGATCCTTTGTCTTAGGCAGCTCATTCTTCTCCTCTACAGAATCTACCCTGCTGCTCGATATGTCTATGGCTAGCCTTACAGAGTACCAAATAGCTGTTGGTGAAGTTACCATTTTCAAAATGCTTGAGAGTCCCAGCTTTGTGATTAGGTATGGGCTAATGACCTCATTGTCTCCTCCTATGCTTGAAACTCATTCATTCCTCTGGTCAGCAAGATAGTCGTCCTTTGCTGTAAGGGCTTGTCCCTCACTTGCTTCATTCTGCAATTAGATGGATTTGACTATGAGCACTGACTATGAGAGTGTGTATTTAAATGCATATATAGTCCACACAATGTACTGTTAATTTTTGCTACTGGTGCTGCTTCCACTGCGATCCGAAAGTAGATTCAAGGCCCTGTGGGACAAACAGATTGCTGCTGTTTTTACTGTCCTCTAAAATTTGCTATCCTCTAACTTTAAAGGTCACTGAGACTCCCGCTCCTAGGATCTGTAATGATGTGCCATATATGCACTATTACCACATCCAACAAATATTCACTCCTGCATAAAAGCATTCTTTACTAATTTTCTGCACCATAGGTCTTCATAGTTTCTTCTTGTAATTACCTTGTAGATGCCATAGCTGATACACAAAACAGCTTATGAATTAACATTATTTTAGAAAAAAAAAAGAAAATACAGGATGGAAACAACCGTCTGCAGCTTCGGCTCGACTGTCCCTTTCCTTTGAGTGGCCCCTCAATGTTATGGAAACGGGCGGAGGACATTGTCTCCATTAGAAAGGGCTCCCTTGTGATGCTGAGACAGTTTGGACTCTGCCACGACTTGAAGGCCTAGCGGGATGGTGATTTCCCTGAACCTAGACCCGGAGTGGACTCTGTGCCTTAGCACCCCATGGGCTAACTGTATTTTCCCGTAGGCTTTCCTGATACATGTGTTCTCAATGTGGTTAACTTATTGGCCAATGTAAATGTTCTATTGAAACATAACGAATGCAGAGCATGGGTTTTAGATACAAATACAGGAAGACATCAATGATAGATATCAAGGAAAAATTCCTTAAAACCTTCAATACTGTTAGAAATTTCCAGAGTGGCCTGAATATTCCTCTTATCATTAGAGAAGGATCTGTTTGGATTGGTTACTAGGAGATCTCCCATATATCTGAGTTTGCTGTCTGCTATCGGGGTGAATAACAGATCAATATTTCAATTGCATCTACAGTTTTCTATCTGTCATAGAGGTTAATAAAGGATAACTACATGCATTTTACCTACTGTAGTTCTAATGGTTTGTATGAGTATAATAAAATGAAGGTTCACAAAGGGGTACATAGAGGAAAAAATGGTAAAAAGAAAGTAGGGAAGGGGGATAATGAGATTACATTTGGACAAAGCAATTAATTGTAATTTAGTTCTGTTAATGAGTTTTCATAATATAACTAATCATTTAATTGATGTCCAGTTGTCCATGAGTGCAGTAATGCAATGAAACGTCACCATGTGTGAACATATCCTAAATTACCCCTGTGCATTTTAGATAATTACGAGAGAACTTTGAGTTTATGACCTCAAAACTTTGTGAAGTCCTTGCCTATCATTACTGCATACATTAAGTTGTCTCCAATTTGTTGTCTCTTTACATTATGGGAACAACCACCTAGCAATCCCCCCTCAATAGGACAACATGCAAACCGTTCACCCTCGCCAATGTCACAATAAAGGCAAACCAGAAGGGTTCTGGAAGTGGAAGACAAAGTCTGATCTTTCTGTCTAGCTTTTCTTTTTGATGTTCTGTCTGATCTGAGAGTAACTTGTTCCTGTATACCCTGTATCAACTCATTTGACTTGAATTCCTAGTGCATACCAATATAGGGGGCAGCCAGTGGACGCCATTACTATCGCCAGTACACAGGATGCTCTTGGGTTATTTATGTATATCACCATGCAGTACTTTTTAGTTATCTATTGAGCATTCTCCTGTTATATCCTATATTTGTATATGTACCGTTATGCTGCTATGTATTTCGCACTTTATATTTATTGGTATTTTCAGCAGTAGTCCACAGAGAGCAGCCTCCTTACTCTTGCTGTTTGTATCATTATTTCCAGTCATGGATCATTGTATATTCATTTTCAGTGTATGTTTTTAATCAATAAAACATATATGATGTTATTTTGTAAAAATTTTGAGGTTCAGCATTTTTTCTTTTTGGTGGCGTTTGAATTCGTTGTAACCTAACTACTGATGGGGCCATAGGTCACCTTCATTATTAATTCTCAAATACCCCACTCCTAATCCACCTCAATAATCCTATATACATTGAAGCATATATGACTTAGCAATGTTGACATATGAAATGTTACACTTCCTTAACTGTCCAGTAGCTTCAAAAAAATGGCCAAGTGAGAACCAGGGGATACTTCTTTATTCTCAAATCAAATTTTTAACCAGTTTAGATTGTAGGCCTTTTTGCCTCTGCTGTTTGCCATTTCGATTGTGTGACCTGCAATGAATCCGCCTACCCTGATCCTCTGCTTATCTGACTACAATACCCCTCCCATCCCTGATACTGCATTCACTCCTCCTGCTGACAGTCCGGCTTGCTGTCTAGGCATATGTAGCCTGTTCCCCGGAGCCTTGCACCGACTCCTTCTGGTCCTTGGGGGCCAGTTGCTGCTCACACCGGGACCACACTTGTGGAGCGACCTGGTGTCCTCTAGCCGCAGAAGTCCAGCTTCCGCATCCTGGAGCGGGATAAAGGGTGAAGACCTAGAGGGCACTTAGACTCCGCTCCCTGGTGTGGCCCAAAGCCAAACCGGTTGAGTAGCACAGCGAGTCCACACTCGCTGTCCATTACACTATCACTATACACTATATTTTTTTGGTCCTGATAATTCTACAATATTTGCAGAAACTTTATTGTCAGGACAGAGCTATCTACACCCCCACTGGCACATGTGACACTAGACCTGTTCATGATCCTTTGTCTTAGGCAGCTCATTCTTCTCCTCTACAGAATCTACCCTGCTGCTCGATATGTCTATGGCTAGCCTTACAGAGTACCAAATAGCTGTTGGTGAAGTTACCATTTTCAAAATGCTTGAGAGTCCCAGCTTTGTGATTAGGTATGGGCTAATCACCTCATTGTCTCCTCCTATGCTTGAAACTCATTCATTCCTCTGGTCAGCAAGATAGTCGTCCTTTGCTGTAAGGGCTTGTCCCTCACTTGCTTCATTCTGCAATTAGATGGATTTGACTATGAGCACTGACTATGAGAGTGTGTATTTAAATGCATATATAGTCCACACAATGTACTGTTAATTTTTGCTACTGGTGCTGCTTCCACTGCGATCCGAAAGTAGATTCAAGGCCCTGTGGGACAAACAGATTGCTGCTGTTTTTACTGTCCTCTAAAATTTGCTATCCTCTAACTTTAAAGGTCACTGAGACTCCCGCTCCTAGGATCTGTAATGATGTGCCATATATGCACTATTACCACATCCAACAAATATTCACTCCTGCATAAAAGCATTCTCTACTAATTTTCTGCACCATAGGTCTTCATAGTTTCTTCTTGTAATTACCTTGTAGATGCCATAGCTGATACACAAAACAGCTTATGAATTAACATTATTTTAGAAAAAAAAAAGAAAATACAGGATGGAAACAACCGTCTGCAGCTTCGGCTCGACTGTCCCTTTCCTTTGAGTGGCCCCTCAATGTTATGGAAACGGGCGGAGGACATTGTCTCCATTAGAAAGGGCTCCCCTGTGATGCTGAGACAGTTTGGACTCTGCCACGACTTGAAGGCCTAGCGGGATGGTGATTTCCCTGAACCTAGACCCGGAGTGGACTCTGTGCCTTAGGCACCCCATGGGCTAACTGTATTTTCCCGTAGGCTTTCCTGATACATGTGTTCTCAATGTGGTTAACTTATTGGCCAATGTAAATGTTCTATTGAAACATAACGAATGCAGAGCATGGGTTTTAGATACAAATACAGGAAGACATCAATGATAGATATCAAGGAAAAATTCCTTAAAACCTTCAATACTGTTAGAAATTTCCAGAGTGGCCTGAATATTCCTCTTATCATTAGAGAAGGATCTGTTTGGATTGGTTACTAGGAGATCTCCCATATATCTGAGTTTGCTGTCTGCTATCGGGGTGAATAACAGATCAATATTTCAATTGCATCTACAGTTTTCTATCTGTCATAGAGGTTAATAAAGGATAACTACATGCATTTTACCTACTGTAGTTCTAATGGTTTGTATGAGTATAATAAAATGAAGGTTCACAAAGGGGTACATAGAGGAAAAAATGGTAAAAAGAAAGTAGGGAAGGGGGATAATGAGATTACATTTGGACAAAGCAATTAATTGTAATTTAGTTCTGTTAATGAGTTTTCATAATATAACTAATCATTTAATTGATGTCCAGTTGTCCATGAGTGCAGTAATGCAATGAAACGTCACCATGTGTGAACATATCCTAAATTACCCCTGTGCATTTTAGATAATTACGAGAGAACTTTGAGTTTATGACCTCAAAACTTTGTGAAGTCCTTGCCTATCATTACTGCATACATTAAGTTGTCTCCAATTTGTTGTCTCTTTACATTATGGGAACAACCACGTAGCAATCCCCCCTCAATAGGACAACATGCAAACCGTTCACCCTCGCCAATGTCACAATAAAGGCAAACCAGAAGGGTTCTGGAAGTGGAAGACAAAGTCTGATCTTTCTGTCTAGCTTTTCTTTTTGATGTTCTGTCTGATCTGAGAGTAACTTGTTCCTGTATACCCTGTATCAACTCATTTGACTTGAATTCCTAGTGCATACCAATATAGGGGGCAGCCAGTGGACGCCATTACTATCGCCAGTACACAGGATGCTCTTGGGTTATTTATGTATATCACCATGCAGTACTTTTTAGTTATCTATTGAGCATTCTCCTGTTATATCCTATATTTGTATATGTACCGTTATGCTGCTATGTATTTCGCACTTTATATTTATTGGTATTTTCAGCAGTAGTCCACAGAGAGCAGCCTCCTTACTCTTGCTGTTTGTATCATTATTTCCAGTCATGGATCATTGTATATTCATTTTCAGTGTATGTTTTTAATCAATAAAACATATATGATGTTATTTTGTAAAAATTTTGAGGTTCAGCATTTTTTCTTTTTGGTGGCGTTTGAATTCGTTGTAACCTAACTACTGATGGGGCCATAGGTCACCTTCATTATTAATTCTCAAATACCCCACTCCTAATCCACCTCAATAATCCTATATACATTGAAGCATATATGACTTAGCAATGTTGACATATGAAATGTTACACTTCCTTAACTGTCCAGTAGCTTCAAAAAATGGCCAAGTGAGAACCAGGGGATACTTCTTTATTCTTAAATCAAATTTTTAACCAGTTTAGATTGTAGGCCTTTTTGCCTCTGCTGTTTGCCATTTCGATTGTGTAACCTGCAATGAATCCGCCTACCCTGATCCTCTGCTTATCTGACTACAATACCCCTCCCATCCCTGATACTGCATTCACTCCTCCTGCTGACAGTCCGGCTTGCTGTCTAGGCATATGTAGCCTGTTCCCCGGAGCCTTGCACCGACTCCTTCTGGTCCTTGGGGGCCAGTTGCTGCTCACACCGGGACCACACTTGTGGAGCGACCTGGTGTCCTCTAGCCGCAGAAGTCCAGCTTCCGCATCCTGGAGCAGGATAAAGGGTGAAGACCTAGAGGGCACTTAGACTCCGCTCCCTGGTGTGGCCCAAAGCCAAACCGGTTGAGTAGCACAGCGAGTCCACACTCGCTGTCCATTACACTATCACTATACACTATATTTTTTTGGTCCTGATAATTCTACAATATTTGCAGAAACTTTATTGTCAGGACAGAGCTATCTACACCCCCACTGGCACATGTGACACTAGACCTGTTCATGATCCTTTGTCTTAGGCAGCTCATTCTTCTCCTCTACAGAATCTACCCTGCTGCTCGATATGTCTATGGCTAGCCTTACAGAGTACCAAATAGCTGTTGGTGAAGTTACCATTTTCAAAATGCTTGAGAGTCCCAGCTTTGTGATTAGGTATGGGCTAATGACCTCATTGTCTCCTCCTATGCTTGAAACTCATTCATTCCTCTGGTCAGCAAGATAGTCGTCCTTTGCTGTAAGGGCTTGTCCCTCACTTGCTTCATTCTGCAATTAGATGGATTTGACTATGAGCACTGACTATGAGAGTGTGTATTTAAATGCATATATAGTCCACACAATGTACTGTTAATTTTTGCTACTGGTGCTGCTTCCACTGCGATCCGAAAGTAGATTCAAGGCCCTGTGGGACAAACAGATTGCTGCTGTTTTTACTGTCCTCTAAAATTTGCTATCCTCTAACTTTAAAGGTCACTGAGACTCCCGCTCCTAGGATCTGTAATGATGTGCCATATATGCACTATTACCACATCCAACAAATATTCACTCCTCCATAAAAGCATTCTCTACTAATTTTCTGCACCATAGGTCTTCATAGTTTCTTCTTGTAATTACCTTGTAGATGCCATAGCTGATACACAAAACAGCTTATGAATTAACATTATTTTAGAAAAAAAAAAGAAAATACAGGATGGAAACAACCGTCTGCAGCTTCGGCTCGACTGTCCCTTTCCTTTGAGTGGCCCCTCAATGTTATGGAAACGGGCGGAGGACATTGTCTCCATTAGAAAGGGCTCCCCTGTGATGCTGAGACAGTTTGGACTCTGCCACGACTTGAAGGCCTAGCGGGATGGTGATTTCCCTGAACCTAGACCCGGAGTGGACTCTGTGCCTTAGCACCCCATGGGCTAACTGTATTTTCCCGTAGGCTTTCCTGATACATATGTTCTCAATGTGGTTAACTTATTGGCCAATGTAAATGTTCTATTGAAACATAACGAATGCAGAGCATGGGTTTTAGATACAAATACAGGAAGACATCAATGATAGATATCAAGGAAAAATTCCTTAAAACCTTCAATACTGTTAGAAATTTCCAGAGTGGCCTGAATATTCCTCTTATCATTAGAGAAGGATCTGTTTGGATTGGTTACTAGGAGATCTCCCATATATCTGAGTTTGCTGTCTGCTATCGGGGTGAATAACAGATCAATATTTCAATTGCATCTACAGTTTTCTATCTGTCATAGAGGTTAACAAAGGATAACTACATGCATTTTACCTACTGTAGTTCTAATGGTTTGTATGAGTATAATAAAATGAAGGTTCACAAAGGGGTACATAGAGGAAAAAATGGTAAAAAGAAAGTAGGGAAGGGGGATAATGAGATTACATTTGGACAAAGCAATTAATTGTAATTTAGTTCTGTTAATGAGTTTTCATAATATAACTAATCATTTAATTGATGTCCAGTTGTCCATGAGTGCAGTAATGCAATGAAACGTCACCATGTGTGAACATATCCTAAATTACCCCTGTGCATTTTAGATAATTACGAGAGAACTTTGAGTTTATGACCTCAAAACTTTGTGAAGTCCTTGCCTATCATTAGGGGGGAGTAGAGGGGGACCATCTATAAGGGGGGAAGCAGAGGGGGACCATCTATAAGGGGGGAAGCAGAGGGGGACCATCTATAAGGGGGGGAGCAGAGGGGGACCATCTATAAGGGGGGAAGCAGAGGGGGACCATCTATAAGGGGGGAAGCAGAGGGGGACCATCTATAAGGGGGGGAGCAGAGGGGGACCATCTATAAGGGGGGAAGCAGAGGGGGACCATCTATAAGGGGGGGAGCAGAGGGGGACCATCTATAACGGGGGGAGCAGAGGGGGACCATCTATAAAGGGGGAAAGAGGGGGACCATCTATAAGGGGGGGAGCAGAGGGGGACCAGGACCATCTATAAGGGGGGGAGCAGAGGGGGACCATCTATAAGGGGGGAAAGAGGGGGACCATCTATAAGGGGGGGAGCAGAGGGGGACCAGGACCATCTATAAGGGGGGGGGGGGACAGAGGGGGACCATCTATAAGGGGGGGGGGAGCAGAGGGGGACCATCTATAAGGGAGGGGGGAGAGGGGGACCATCTATAAGGGAGGGGGGAGAGGGGGACCATCTATAAGGGGGGGGAGCAGAGGGGGACCATCTTTAAGGGAGGGGAGAGATGGGGAACCATCTTTAAGGGAGGGGGGAGAGGGGGACCATCTATAAGGGAGGGGGGAGAGGGGGACCATCTATAAGGGGGGGGGGCAGAGGGGGACCATCTATAAGGGAGGGGGGAGAGGGGGACCATCTATAAGGGGGGGGAGCAGAGGGGGACCATCTATAAGGGAGGGGGGAGAGGGGGACCATCTATAAGGGGGGGGAGCAGAGGGGGACCATCTATAAGGGAGGGGGGGGAGGGCACCATCTATAAGAGAGGGGGGAGAGGGGGACCATCTATAAGGGAGGGGGAGAGGGGGACTATCTATAAGGGAGGGGGGAGAGGGGGGTCCATCTATAAGGGGGGGGGAGCAGAGGGGGACCATCTATAAGGGGGGGGGGAGCAGAGGGGGACCATCTATAAGGGAGGGGGGAGAGGGGGACCATCTATAAGGGGGGGAGCAGAGGGGGACCATCTATAAGGGGGGGAGCAGAGGGGGACCATCTATAAGGGGGGGGGGAAGCAGAGGGGGACCATCTATAAGGGGGGGGGAGCAGAGGGGGACCATCTATAAGGGAGGGGGGAGAGGGGGACCATCTATAAGGGAGGGGGGAGAGGGGGACCATCTATAAGGGGGGGGAGCAGAGGGGGACCATCTTTAAGGGAGGGGAGAGATGGGGAACCATCTTTAAGGGAGGGGGGAGAGGGGGACCATCTATAAGGGAGGGGGGAGAGGGGGACCATCTATAAGGGGGGGGAGCAGAGGGGGACCATCTATAAGGGAGGGGGGAGAGGGGGACCATCTATAGGGGGGGGGAACAGAGGGGGACCATCTATAAGGGAGGGGGGGGAGGGGACCATCTATAAGAGAGGGGGGAGAGGGGGACCATCTATAAGGGAGGGGGAGAGGGGGACTATCTATAAGGGAGGGGGGAGAGGGGGGTCCATCTATAAGGGGGGGAGCAGAGGGGGACCATCTATAAGGGGGGGGGGGAGCAGAGGGGGACCATCTATAAGGGAGGGGGGAGAGGGGGACCATCTATAAGGGGGGGAGCAGAGGGGGACCATCTATAAGGGGGGGAGCAGAGGGGGACCATCTATAAGGGGGGGGAGCAGAGGGGGACCATCTATAAGGGAGGGGGGAGAGAGGGACCATCTATAAGGGGGGGAGCAGAGGGGGACCATCTATAAGGGGGGGAGCAGAGGGGGACCATCTATAAGGGGGGGAGCAGAGGGGGACCATCTATAAGGGAGGGGGGAGAGGGGGACCATCTATAAGGGGGGGAAGCAGAGGGGGACCATCTATAAGGGGGGGAGCAGAGGGGGACCATCTATAAAGGGGGGGAAGAGGGGGACCATCTATAGAGAGGGAAAGAGGGGGACCATCTATAAGGGAGGGGGGAGAGGGGGACCATCTATAAGGGGGGAAAGAGGGGGACCATTTATAAAGGGGGAGAGAGGGGGACCATCTATAAGGGGGGAAGAGGGGGACCATCTATAAGGGGGGAAAGAGGGGGACCATCTATAAAGAAGGGAAAGAGGGGGACCATCTATAAGGGGGGAGAGAGGGGGATCATCTATAAGGGGGGGAAGAGGGGGACCATCTATAAAGGGGAAAAGAGGGGGACCATCTATAAAAGGGGAGAGAGGGGGATCATCTATAAGGGGGGAAAGAGGGGGACCATCTATAAAGAAGGGAAAGAGGGGGACCATCTATAAGGGGGGGAGAGAGGGGGGATCATCTATAAGGGGGGGGAGAGGGGGACCATCTATAAAGGGGAAAAGAGGGGGACCATCTATAAAAGGGGAGAGAGGGGGATCATCTATAAGGGGGGGAAGAGGGGGACCATCTATAAAGGGGAGAAGAGGGGGACCATCTATAAAAGGGGAAAGAGGGGGACCATTTATAAAGGGGGAGAGAGGGGGACCATCTATGAAGGGAAAAAGAGGGGGACCATCTATAAAGGGGGAAAGAGGGGGACCATCTATAAAGGGGAAAGAGGGGGGTCATCTATAAGGGGGGGGAAGGGGGACCATCTCCTATAGGATTAGCACCCTCCTCTCCTGACATCCTCTGTGCTGCTGTGTCCTCC
>NW_027210261.1:0-88664 GCF_027789765.1 Dendropsophus ebraccatus | reverse complement strand
AAGTGTACTGTACAGCAGATAATACAGGTGTATACAGCATGGAGGGGGGCAGTGTACTGTACAGCAGATAATACAGGTGTATACAGCATGGAGGGGGGCAGTGTACTGTACAGCAGATAATACAGGTGTATACAGCATGGAGGGGGGCAGTGTACTGTACAGCAGATAATACAGGTGTATACAGCATGGAGGGGGGGCAGTGTACTGTACAGCAGATAATACAGGTGTATACAGCATGGAGGGGGGCAGTGTACTGTACAGCAGATAATACAGGTGTATACAGCATGGAGGGGGGCAGTGTACTGTACAGCAGATAATACAGGTGTATACAGCATGGAGGGGGGCAGTGTACTGTACAGCAGATAATACAGGTGTATACAGCATGGAGGGGGGCAGTGTACTGTACAGCAGATAATACAGGTGTATACAGCATGGAGGGGGGCAGTGTACTGTACAGCAGATAATACAGGTGTATACAGCATGGAGGGGGGGCAGTGTACTGTACAGCAGATAATACAGGTGTATACAGCATGGAGGGGGGGCAGTGTACTGTACAGCAGATAATACAGGTGTATACAGCATGGAGGGGGGGCAGTGTACTGTACAGCAGATAATACAGGTGTATACAGCATGGAGGGGGGGCAGTGTACTGTACAGCAGATAATACAGGTGTATACAGCATGGAGGGGGCAGTGTACTGTACAGCAGATAATACAGGTGTATACAGCATGGAGGGAGGCAGTGTACTGTACAGCAGATAATACAGGTGTATACAGCATGGAGGGGGGGCAGTGTACTGTACAGCAGATAATACAGGTGTATACAGCATGGAGGGGGGCAGTGTACTGTACAGCAGATAATACAGGTGTATACAGCATGGAGGGGGGCAGTGTACTGTACAGCAGATAATACAGGTGTATACAGCATGGAGGGGGGCAGTGTACTGTACAGCAGATAATACAGGTGTATACAGCATGGAGGGGGGCAGTGTACTGTACAGCAGATAATACAGGTGTATACAGCATGGAGGGGGGCAGTGTACTGTACAGCAGATAATACAGGTGTATACAGCATGGAGGGGGGCAGTGTACTGTACAGCAGATAATACAGGTGTATACAGCATGGAGGGGGGCAGTGTACTGTACAGCAGATAATACAGGTGTATACAGCATGGAGGGGGGCAGTGTACTGTACAGCAGATAATACAGGTGTATACAGCATGGAGGGGGGCAGTGTACTGTACAGCAGATAATACAGGTGTATACAGCATGGAGGGGGCAGTGTACTGTACAGCAGATAATACAGGTGTATACAGCATGGAGGGGGGCAGTGTACTGTACAGCAGATAATACAGGTGTATACAGCATGGAGGGGGGCAGTGTACTGTACAGCAGATAATACAGGTGTATACAGCATGGAGGGGGGCAGTGTACTGTACAGCAGATAATACAGGTGTATACAGCATGGAGGGGGGCAGTGTACTGTACAGCAGATAATACAGGTGTATACAGCATGGAGGGGGGCAGTGTACTGTACAGCAGATAATACAGGTGTATACAGCATGGAGGGGGGCAGTGTACTGTACAGCAGATAATACAGGTGTATACAGCATGGAGGGGGGCAGTGTACTGTACAGCAGATAATACAGGTGTATACAGCATGGAGGGGGGGCAGTGTACTGTACAGCAGATAATACAGGTGTATACAGCATGGAGGGGGGCAGTGTACTGTACAGCAGATAATACAGGTGTATACAGCATGGAGGGGGGCAGTGTACTGTACAGCAGATAATACAGGTGTATACAGCATGGAGGGGGGCAGTGTACTGTACAGCAGATAATACAGGTGTATACAGCATGGAGGGGGGCAGTGTACTGTACAGCAGATAATACAGGTGTATACAGCATGGAGGGGGGCAGTGTACTGTACAGCAGATAATACAGGTGTATACAGCATGGAGGGGGCAGTGTACTGTACAGCAGATAATACAGGTGTATACAGCATGGAGGGGGGCAGTGTACTGTACAGCAGATAATACAGGTGTATACAGCATGGAGGGGGGCAGTGTACTGTACAGCAGATAATACAGGTGTATACAGCATGGAGGGGGGCAGTGTACTGTACAGCAGATAATACAGGTGTATACAGCATGGAGGAGGGGCAGTGTACTGTACAGCAGATAATACAGGTGTATACAGCATGGAGGGGGGCAGTGTACTGTACAGCAGATAATACAGGTGTATACAGCATGGAGGGGGGGCAGTGTACTGTACAGCAGATAATACAGGTGTATACAGCATGGAGGGGGGGCAGTGTACTGTACAGCAGATAATACAGGTGTATACAGCATGGAGGGGGGCAGTGTACTGTACAGCAGATAATACAGGTGTATACAGCATGGAGGGGGGCAGTGTACTGTACAGCAGATAATACAGGTGTATACAGCATGGAGGGGGCAGTGTACTGTACAGCAGATAATACAGGTGTATACAGCATGGAGGGGGGCAGTGTACTGTACAGCAGATAATACAGGTGTATACAGCATGGAGGGGGGCAGTGTACTGTACAGCAGATAATACAGGTGTATACAGCATGGAGGGGGGCAGTGTACTGTACAGCAGATAATACAGGTGTATACAGCATGGAGGGGGGCAGTGTACTGTACAGCAGATAATACAGGTGTATACAGCATGGAGGGGGGCAGTGTACTGTACAGCAGATAATACAGGTGTATACAGCATGGAGGGGGGCAGTGTACTGTACAGCAGATAATACAGGTGTATACAGCATGGAGGGGGGCAGTGTACTGTACAGCAGATAATACAGGTGTATACAGCATGGAGGGGGCAGTGTACTGTACAGCAGATAATACAGGTGTATACAGCATGGAGGGGGGCAGTGTACTGTACAGCAGATAATACAGGTGTATACAGCATGGAGGGGGCAGTGTACTGTACAGCAGATAATACAGGTGTATACAGCATGGAGGGGGCAGTGTACTGTACAGCAGATAATACAGGTGTATACAGCATGGAGGGGGGGCAGTGTACTGTACAGCAGATAATACAGGTGTATACAGCATGGAGGGGGCAGTGTACTGTACAGCAGATAATACAGGTGTATACAGCATGGAGGGGGGCAGTGTACTGTACAGCAGATAATACAGGTGTATACAGCATGGAGGGGGGGGGCAGTGTACTGAACAGCAGATAATACAGGTGGTATACAGCTGGGAGGGGGGGGGGCAAGGGTACTGTATAGCAGATAATACAGGTGTATACAGGCATGGAGGGGGAGCAGAGTGTACTGTAGCAGCAGGTAATTACAGGTGTATACAGCATGGAGGGGGGAGCAAGTGTACTGTACAGCAGATAATACAGGTGTATACAGCATGGAGAGGGGGCTCAGTGTACTGTAACGCAGATCAATACAGGTGTATACAGCATGGAGGGGGGGGGGGGGGCAGTGTACTGTACAAGCGATAATACAGGTGTATACAGCTATGGAGGGGGAGCAGTGTACTGTACAGCAGATTTTAATCCAAGGTGTATACAGCATGGGAGGAGGGCAGTGTACTGCTAGCAGCAGATAATTACAGGTGTATACAGCATGGAGGGTGGGGCAGTGTACTGTACAGCAGATAATACAGGTGTATACAGCATGGAGGAGAGCAGTGTACTGTACAGCAGATAATACAGGTGTATACAGCATGGAGGGGGCAGTGTACTGTTACAGCAGATAATACAGGTGTATACAGCATGGAGGAGGGGCAGTGTACTGTACAGCAGATAATACAGGTGTATACAGCATGGAGGGAAGCAGTGTACTGTACAGCAGATAATACAGGTGTATACAGCATGGAGGAGGGGGCAGTGTACTGTACAGCAGATAATACAGGTGTATACAGCATGGAGGAGGAGCAGGGTACTGTACAGCAGATAATACAGGTGTATACAGCATGGGGGGGCAGTGTACTGTACAGCAGATAATACATGTGTATACAGCATGGAGGGGGGCAGTGTACTGTACAGCAGATAATACAGGTGTATACAGCATGGAGGAGCAGTGTACTGTACAGCAGATAATACAGGTGTATACAGCATGGAGGGGGCAGTGTACTGTACAGCAGATAATACAGGTGTATACAGCATGGAGGGGGGGCAGTGTACTGTACAGCAGATAATACAGGTGTATACAGCATTGGAGGGGGCAGTGTACTGTACAGCAGATAATACAGGTGTATACAGCATGGAGGGGGGGCAGTGTACTGTACAGCAGATAATACAGGTGTATACAGCATGGAGGGGGGCAGTGTACTGTACAGCAGATAATACAGGTGTATACAGCATGGAGGAGCAGTGTACTGTACAGCAGATCATACAGGTGTATACAGCATGGAGGGGGGGCAGTGTACTGTACAGCAGATAATACAGGTGTATACAGCATGGAGGGGGAGCAGTGTACTGTACAGCAGATAATACAGGTGTATACAGCATGGAGGGGGGGCAGTGTACTGTACAGCAGATAATACAGGTGTATACAGCATGGAGGGGGGCAGTGTACTGTACAAGCAGATAATACAGGTGTATACAGCATGGAGGGGGCAGTGTACTGTACAGCAGATAATACAGGTGTATACAGCATGGAGGGGGGCAGTGTACTGTACAGCAGATAATACAGGTGTATACAGCATGGAGGGGGGGCAGTGTACTGTACAGCAGATAATACAGGTGTATACAGCATGGGGGGGGCAGTGTACTGTACAGCAGATAATACAGGTGTATACAGCATGGAGGAGGGGCAGTGTACTGTACAGCAGATAATACAGTTTTATAAAGCATGGAGGGGGCAGTGTACTGTACAGCAGATAATACAGGTGTATACAGCATGGAGGGAGCAGTGTACTGTACAGCAGATAATACAGGTGTATACAGCATGGAGGAGGGCAGTGTACTGTACAGCAGATAATACAGGTGTATACAGCATGGAGGAGGGGCAGTGTACTGTACAGCAGATAATACAGGTGTATACAGCATGGAGGGGAGCAGTGTACTGTACAGCAGATAATACAGGTGTATACAGCATGGAGGAGGGGCAGTGTACTGTACAGCAGATAATACAGGTGTATACAGCATGGAGGGGAGCAGTGTACTGTACAGCAGATAATACAGGTGTATACAGCATGGAGGGAGGGGCAGTGTACTGTACAGCAGATAATACAGGTGTATACAGCATGGAGGGGGGCAGTGTACTGTACAGCAGATAATACAGGTGTATACAGCATGGAGGGGAGCAGTGTACTGTACAGCAGATAATACAGGTGTATACAGCATGGAGGAGGGGCAGTGTACTGTACAGCAGATAATACAGGTGTATACAGCATGGAGGAGGCAGTGTACTGTACAGCAGATAATACAGGTGTATACAGCATGGAGGGGGGCAGTGTACTGTACAGCAGATAATACAGGTGTATACAGCATGGAGGAGGGGCAGTGTACTGTACAGCAGATAATACAGGTGTATACAGCATGGAGGGGGGGCAGTGTACTGTACAGCAGATAATAAGGTGTATACAGCATGGAGGAGGGCAGTGTACTGTACAGCAGATAGATACAGGTGTATACAGCATGGAGGGGGGGCAGTGTACTGTACAGCAGATAATACAGGTGTATACAGCATGGAGGGGGCAGTGTACTGTACAGCAGATAATACAGGTGTATACAGCATGGAGGGGGGCAGTGTACTGTACAGCAGATAATACAGGTGTATACAGCATGGAGGGGGGCAGTGTACTGTACAGCAGATAATACAGGTGTATACAGCATGGAGGGGGGCAGTGTACTGTACAGCAGATAATACAGGTGTATACAGCATGGAGGAGGGGCAGTGTACTGTACAGCAGATAATACAGGTGTATACAGCATGGAGGGGGGGCAGTGTACTGTACAGCAGATAATACAGGTGTATACAGCATGGAGGGGGGCAGTGTACTGTACAGCAGATAATACAGGTGTATACAGCATGGAGGGGGCAGTGTACTGTACAGCAGATAATACAGGTGTATACAGCATGGAGGAGGGGCAGTGTACTGTACAGCAGATAATACAGGTGTATACAGCATGGAGGGGGGCAGTGTACTGTACAGCAGATAATACAGGTGTATACAGCATGGAGGGGGGCAGTGTACTGTACAGCAGATAATACAGGTGTATACAGCATGGAGGAGGGGGCAGTTGTACTGTACAGCAGATAATACAGGTGTATACAGCATGGAGGGGGGCAAGTGTACTGTTACAGCAGATAATACAGGTGTATACAGCATGGAGGGGGGGCAGTGTACGTACAGCAGATAATACAGGTGTATACAGCATGGAGGGGGGCAGTGTACTGTACAGCAGATAATACAGGTGTATACAGCATGGAGGGGGGCAGGTACTGTACAGCAGATAATACAGGTGTATACAGCATGGAGGGGGGGCAGTGTACTGTACAGCAGATAATACAGGTGTATACAGCATGGAGGGGGGCAGTGTACTGTACAGCAGATAATACAGGTGTATACAGCATGGAGGGGGGCAGTGTACTGTACAGCAGATAATACAGGTGTATACAGCATGGAGGAGGCAGTGTACTGTACAGCAGATAATACAGGTGTATACAGCATGGAGGGGCAGTGTACTGTACAGCAGATAATACCGGTGTATACAGCATGGAGGGGCAGTGTACTGTACAGCAGATAATACAGGTGTATACAGCATGGAGGAGGGGCAGTGTACTGTACAGCAGATAATACAGGTGTATACAGCATGGAGGGGGGCAGTGTAATGTACAGCAGATAATACAGGTGTATACAGCATGGAGGGGCAGTGTACTGTACAGCAGATAATACAGGTGTATACAGCATGGAGGGGGGGCAGTGTACTGTACAGCAGATAATACAGGTGTATACAGCATGGGAGGGGGCAGTGTACTGTACAGCAGATAATACAGGTGTATACAGCATGGAGGGGGGCAGTGTACTGTACAGCAGATAATAAGGTGTATACAGCATGGAGGGGGGGCAGTGTACTGTACAGCAGATAATACAGGTGTATACAGCATGGAGGGGGGGCAGTGTACTGTACAGCAGATAATACAGGTGTATACAGCATGGAGGGGGGCAGTGTACTGTACAGCAGATAATACAGGTGTATACAGCATGGAGGGGGGCAGTGTACTGTACAGCAGATAATACAGGTGTATACAGCATGGAGGGGGGGCAGTGTACTGTACAGCAGATAATACAGGTGTATACAGCATGGAGGGAGCAGTGTACTGTACAGCAGATAATACAGGTGTATACAGCATGGAGGGGGGCAGTGTACTGTACAGCAGATAATACAGGTGTATACAGCATGGAGGGGGGCAGTGTACTGTACAGCAGATAATACAGGTGTATACAGCATGGAGGGGGGCAGTGTACTGTACAGCAGATAATACAGGTGTATACAGCATGGAGGAGGAGCAGTGTACTGTACAGCAGATAATACAGGTGTATACAGCATGGAGGAGGGGCAGTGTACTGTACAGCAGATAATACAGGTGTATACAGCATGGAGGGAGGGGCAGTGTACTGTACAGCAGATAATACAGGTGTATACAGCATGGAGGGGGGGGCAGTGTACTGTACAGCAGATAATACAGGTGTATACAGCATGGAGGAGGGGCAGTGTACTGTACAGCAGATAATACAGGTGTATACAGCATGGAGGGGGGGCAGTGTACTGTACAGCAGATAATACAGGTGTATACAGCATGGAGGGGGGGCAGTGTACTGTACAGCAGATAATACAGGTGTATACAGCATGGAGGGGGGGGGGCAGTGTACTGTACAGCAGATAATACAGGTGTATACAGCATGGAGGGGGGGGGCAGTATACTGTACAGCAGATAATACAGGTGTATACAGCATGGAGGGGAGCAGTGTACTGTACAGCAGATAATACAGGTGTATACAGCATGGAGGAGCAGTGTACTGTACAGCAGATAATACAGGTGTATACAGCATGGAGGGGGGCAGTGTACTGTACAGCAGATAATACAGGTGTATACAGCATGGAGGGGGGGGGCAGTGTACTGTACAGCAGATAATACAGGTGTATACAGCATGGAGGGGGGCAGTGTACTGTACAGCAGATAATACAGGTGTATACAGCATGGAGGAGCAGTGTACTGTACAGCTGATAATACAGGTGTATACAGCATGGAGGAGCAGTGTACTGTACAGCAGATAATACAGGTGTATACAGCATGGAGGGGGGGGGCAGTGTACTGTACAGCAGATAATACAGGTGTATACAGCATGGAGGGGGGGCAGTGTACTGTACAGCAGATAATACAGGTGTATACAGCATGGAGGGGGGCAGTGTACTGTACAGCAGATAATACAGGTGTATACAGCATAGGGGGGGGCAGTGTACTGTACAGCAGATAATACAGGTGTATACAGCATGGAGGGGGGGCAGTGTACTGTACAGCAGATAATACAGGTGTATACAGCATGGAGGGGGGCAGTGAACTGTACAGCAGATAATTACAGGTGTATACAGCATGGAGGGGGGGGGCAGTGTACTGTACAGCAGATAATACAGGTGTATACAGCATGGAGGGGCAGTGTACTGTACAGCAGATAATACAGGTGTATACAGCATGGAGGGGCAGTGTACTGTACAGCAGATAATACAGGTGTATATAGCATGGAGGGGGAGCAGTGTACTGTACAGCAGATAATACAGGTGTATACAGCATGGAGGAGGAGCAGTGTACAGCAGATAATACAGGTGTATACAGCATGGAGGGGGGGCAGTGTACTGTACAGCAGATAATACAGGTGTATACAGCATGGAGAGGGGCAGTGTACTGTACAGCAGATAATACAGGTGTATACAGCATGGAGGAGGGGGCAGTGTACTGTACAGCAGATTATACAGGTGTATACAGCATGGGGGGGGAGGGAGGCAGTGTACTGTACAGCAGATAATCCTGTCTTTCTTCTCCGTTAGCTCCGCTGCCCTCGGTGTCTCCAACTGAATCTCATGATTCCTCCTCACACGGCTCCCACCCAGGTATATACCGTATCCTTTCCCCCCCCCCCCCCCTGTACCCCATGTGACCTTATGACGGATATATGTGTCCCCTGTACCCCATGTGACCTTATGACGGATATATGTGCCCCCTGTAGCCCATGTGACCCTATGACGGGATATATGTGCCCCCTGTACCCATGTGACCTTATGACGGATATATGTGCCCCCTGTACCCCATGTGACCTTATGACGGATATATGTGTCTCCTGTACCCCATGTGACCTTATGACGGATATATGTGCCCCCTGTAGCCCATGTGACCCTATGACGGGATATATGTGCCCCCTGTACCCCATGTGACCTTATGACGGATATATGTGCCCCCTGTACCCCATGTGACCTTATGACGGATATATGTGTCTCCTGTACCCCATGTGACCTTATGACGGATATATGTGCCCCCTGTAGCCCATGTGACCCTATGACGGGATATATGTGCCCCCTGTACCCCATGTGACCCTATGACGGGATATATGTGCCCCCTGTACCCCATGTGACCCTATGACGGGATATATGTGCCCCCTGTACCCCATGTGACGCTCTGCTTTCTCTCTCCAGGTGGGCACAGTAAGGAGGACCCTCCCCTGGGCACAGGTAACTATAGGTTGGCAGCTGAGTGAGACAGGGGTCATTGCTCGGTGTTCACACTGCACCTCTCACCCGCAGGGGACATGCTCGCCATTATCTTCGCCATACTCTTCGCCTTCACCGCCATCTCTTTCTATGCGTACGTGAAGAGAAATCGCAAGAGGAACCACAGGTACCAGCTGAGAACCCTGTACCCATAGTGCCCCCTCATAGTGCCCCCTCATAGTGCCCCTCATCACTGGGGGATACACACAGACACTGCACCATATGGCCAGCTGTAGGTGCTTAAAGAGACAGTACACCTGATAGCAGGAACTGGTACTGTAATTGCAATAGGGGGATCGGCAGTCTCCCCTGTAGTCTATCACCCTAGTGCCATGGGGGAGGATCAGTAGTCTCTCCTGTAGTCTATGACCCCGGTGCCATGGGGGAGGATCAGTAGTCTCTCCTGTAGTCTATCACCCTAGTGCCATGGGAGAGGATCAGTAGTCTCTCCTGTAGTCTATCACCCCGGTGCCATGGGGGAGGATCAGTAGTCTCTCCTGTAGTCTATGACCCCGGTGCCATGGGGTAGGATCAGTAGTCTCTCCTGTAGTCTATCACCCCGGTGCCATGGGGGAGGATCAGTAGTCTCTCCTGTAGTCTATCACCCCGATGCCATGGGGGAGGATCAGTAGTCTATCACCCTAGTGCCATGGGGGAGGATCAGTAGTCTCTCCTGTAGTCTATCACCCCGGTGCCATGGGGGAGGATCAGTAGTCTATCACCCTAGTGCCATGGGGGAGGATCAGTAGTCTCTCCTGTAGTCTATGACCCCGGTGCCATGGGGGAGGATCAGTAGTCTCTCCTGTAGTCTATCACCCCGGTGCCATGGGGGAGGATCAGTAGTCTCTCCTGTAGTCTATCACCCCGGTGCCATGGGGGAGGATCAGTAGTCTATCACCCTAGTGCCATGGGGGAGGATCAGTAGTCTCTCCTGTAGTCTATCACCCCGGTGCCATGGGGGAGGATCAGTAGTCTCTCCTGTAGTCTATCACCCCGGTGCCATGGGGGAGGATCAGTAGTCTCTCCTGTAGTCTATCACCCCGGTGCCATGGGGGAGGATCAGTAGTCTCTCCTGTAGTCTATCACCCCGGTGCCATGGGGGAGGATCAGTAGTCTCTCCTGTAGTCTATCACCCTGGTGCCATGGGGGAGGATCAGTAGTCTCTCTTGTAGTCTATCACCCCGGTGCCATGGGGGAGGATCAGTAGTCTCTCCTGTAGTCTATCACCCCGGTGCCATGGGGGAGGATCAGTAGTTTCTCCTGTAGTCTATCACCCCGGTGCCATGGGGGAGGATCAGTAGTCTCTCCTGTAGTCTATCACCCCGGTGCCATGGGGAGGATCAGTAGTCTATCACCCTAGTGCCATGGGGGAGGATCAGTAGTCTCTCCTGTAGTCTATCACCCGGTGCCATGGGGGAGGATCAGTAGTCTCTCCTGTAGTCTATCACCCCGGTGCCATGGGGGAGGATCAGTAGTCTCTCCTGTAGTCTATCACCCCGGTGCCATGGGGGAGGATCAGTAGTCTATCACCCTAGTGCCATGGGGGAGGATCAGTAGTCTCTCCTGTAGTCTATCACCCCGGTGCCATGGGGGAGGATCAGTAGTCTCTCCTGTAGTCTATCACCCCGGTGCCATGGGGGAGGATCAGTAGTCTCTCCTGTAGTCTATCACCCCGGTGCCATGGGGGAGGATCAGTAGTCTATCACCCTAGTGCAATGGGGGAGGATCAGTAGTCTCTCCTGTAGTCTATCACCCCGGTGCCATGGGGGAGGATCAGTAGTCTATCACCCTAGTGCCATGGGGGAGGATCAGTAGTCTCTCCTGTAGTCTATCACCCCGGTGCCATGGGGGAGGATCAGTAGTTTCTCCTGTAGTCTATCACCCCGGTGCCATGGGGGAGGATCAGTAGTCTCTCCTGTAGTCTATCACCCCGGTGCCATGGGGGAGGATCAGTAGTCTGTCACCCCTAGTGCCATGGGGGAGGATCAGTAGTCTCTCCTGTAGTCTATCACCCCGGTGCCATGGGGGAGGATCAGTAGTCTCTCCTGTAGTCTATCACCCCGGTGCCATGGGTGGAGGATCAGTAGTCTCTCCTGTAGTCTATCACCCCCGGTGCCATGGGGGAGGATCAGTAGTCTCTCCTGTAGTCTATCACCCCGGTGCCATGGGGGAGGATCAGTAGTCTCTCTGTAGTCTATCACCCTGGTGCCATGGGGGAGGATCAGTAGTCTCTCTTGTAGTCTATCACCCCGGTGCCATGGGGGAGGATCAGTAGTCTCTCCTGTAGTCTATCACCCCGGTGCCATGGGGGAGGATCAGTAGTTTCTCCTGTTAGTCTATCACCCCGGTGCCATGGGGGAGGATCAGTAGTCTCTCCTGTAGTCTATCACCCCGGTGCCATGGGGGAGGATCAGTAGTCTATCACCCTAGTGCCATGGGGGAGGATCAGTAGTCTCTCCTGTAGTCTATCACCCCGGTGCCATGGGTGAGGATCAGTAGTCTCTCCTGTAGTCTATCACCCCGGTGCCATGGGGGAGGATCAGTAGTCTCTCCTGTAGTCTATCACCCCGGTGCCATGGGGAGGATCAGTAGTCTATCACCCTAGTGCCATGGGGAGGATCAGTAGTCTCTCCCTGTAGTCTATCACCCCGGTGCCATGGGGTGAGGATCAGTAGTCTCTCCTGTAGTCTATCACCCCGGTGCCATGGGGGAGGATCAGTAGTCTCTCCTGTAGTCTATCACCCCGGTGCCATGGGGAGGATCAGTAGTCTCTCCTGTAGTCTATCACCCCGGTGCCATGGGGGAGGATCAGTAGTCTATCACCTAGTGCCCATGGGGAGGATCAGTAGTCTCTCCTGTAGTCTATCACCCCGGTGCCATGGGGGAGGATCAGTAGTCTCTCCTGTAGTCTATCACCCCGGTGCCATGGGGGAGGATCAGTAGTCTCTCCTGTAGTCTATCACCCCGGTGCCATGGGGGAGGATCAGTAGTCTCTCCTGTAGTCTATCACCCTGGTGCCATGGGGGAGGATCAGTAGTCTCTCTTGTAGTCTATCACCCCGGTGCCATGGGGGAGGATCAGTAGTCTCTCCTGTAGTCTATCACCCCGGTGCCATGGGGGAGGATCAGTAGTTTCTCCTGTAGTCTATCACCCTGGTGCCATGGGGGAGGATCATTAGTCATGGTCCATAGGATCTTATGGACGTTGATTTTTATTAATTGTTAATAATTTTTATTTCAGATCCTCAGATTCTAAATCGAACGTCATCTATAAAGCAGCAACTGCAGAGGAGAACATAGCGTGATCGGCGGAGCCTGAGTGCAGGGCGGAGCTGGGGCAGTGGTGGCGCAGGGGGGGGAGGGGGAAGTTGTTAGTGTATATAGTCTATATTGTACCAACATATAATGTGCCCTGGTGGGGGCATTTCCCATATTTCTGGTGTTGGGGTGGGGGGGGGGAGGTGTGGAGGAGATTATCACCTGTAGGCTATGACCTGGATGACTACAACACTAGAGCTGATCCCCGGTGATGTTGGATGGTGACACCAGTAGAGCTGATCCCCAGTGATGTTGGATGGTGACACCAGTAGAGCTGATCCCCGGTGATGTTGGATGGTGACACCAGTAGAGCTGATCCCCGGAGATGTTGGGTGACACCAGTAGAGCTGATCCCTGCTGATGTTGGATGGTGACACCAGTAGAGCTGATCCCCGATGATGTTGAATGGTGATACCAGTAGAGCTGATCCCTGGTGATGTTGGATGGTGACACCAGTAGAGCTGATCCCCGGTGATGTTGGATGGTGACACCAGTAGAGTTGATCCCCGGTGATGTTGGATGGTGACATCAGTACAGCTGATCCCCGGTGATGTTGGGTGTTGTCAATAGAGCTTATCCCCGGTGATGTTGGATGGTGACACCAGTAAAGCTGATCCCCGGTGATGTTGGATGGTGACACCACTAAAGCTGATCCCCGGTGATGTTGGATGGTGACACCAGTAGAGCTGATCCCCGGTGATGTTGGATGGTGACACCAGTAGAGCTTATCCCCGATGATGTTGAATGGTGATACCAGTAGAGCTGATCCCCGGTGATGTTGGATGGTGACACCAGTAGAGTTGATCCCCGGTGATGTTGGATGGTGACATCAGTACAGCTGATCCCCGGTGATGTTGGGTGTTGTCAGTAGAGCTTATCCCCGGTGATGTTGGATGGTGACACCAGTAAAGCTGATCCCCGGTGATGTTGGATGGTGACACCACTAAAGCTGATCCCCGGTGATGTTGGATGGTGACACCAGTAGAGCTGATCCCCGGTGATGTTGGATGGTGACACCAGTAGAGCTACTCCCTGGTGATGTTGAGTGTCGTCAGTAGAGCTGATCCCCGGTGATGTTGGATGGTGACACCAGTAGAGATGATCCCGGGTGATGTTGGATGGTGACACCAGTAGAGATGATCCCCGGTGATGTTGGATGGTGACACCAGAAGAGCTGATCCCTGGTGATGTTGGATGGTGACACCAGTAGAGCTGATCCCCGGTGATGTTGGATGGTGACACCAGTAGAGCTGATCCCCGGGGATGTTGGATGCTGACACCAGTAGAGCTGATCCCTGGTGATGTTGCATGGTGACACCAGTAGAGCTGATCCCTGGTGATGTTGGACGGTGACACCAGTAGAGATGATCCCCGGTGATGTTGGATGGTGACACCAGTACAGCTGATCCCCAGTGATATTGGGTGTCGTCAGTAGAGATGATCCCCGGTGATGTTGGATGGTGACACCCAACATCACCGGGGATCAGCTGTACTGGTCTCACCATCCAACATCACCGGGGATCATCTCTACTGGTGTCACCGTCCAACATCACCAGGGATCAGCTCTACTGATGACACCCAACATCACCGGGGATCAGCTGTACTGGTGTCACCATCCAACATCACCGGGGATCATCTCTACTGACGACACCCAACATCACCGGGGATCAGCTGTACTGGTGTCGTCAGTAGAGATGATCCCCGGTGATGTTGGATGGTGACACCAGTAGAGCTGATCCCTGGTGATGTTGGATGGTGACACCAGTAGAGCTGATCGACGGGTGATGTTGGATGGTGACACCAGTAGAGCTGATCCCAGGTGATGTTGGATGGTGACACCAGTAGAGCTGATCCCCGGTGATGTTGGATGGTGACACCAGTACAGCTGATCCCCGGTGATATTGGGTGTCGTCAGTAGAGATGACCCCGGTGATGTTGGATAGTGACACCCAACATCACCTGGGATCAGCTGTACTGGTGTCACCATCCAACATCACCGGGGATCATCTCTACTGGTGTCACCGTCCAACATCACCAGGGATCAGCTCTACTTACGACACCCAACATCACCGGGGATCAGCTGTACTGGTGTCACCATCCAACATCACCGGGGATCATCTCTACTGACGACACCCAACATCACCAGGGATCAGCTGTACTGGTGTCGTCAGTAGAGATGATCCCCGGTGATGTAGGATGGTGACACCAGTAGAGCTGATCCCTGGTGATGTTGGATGGTGACACCAGTAGAGCTGATCCCCGGTGATGTTGGATGGTGACACCAGTAGAGCTGATCCCCGGTGATGTTGGATGGTGACACCAGTAGAGCTGATCCCTGGTGATGTTGGATGGTGACACCAGTAGAGCTGATCCCCGGTGATGTTGGATGGTGACACCAGTAGAGCTGATCCCCGGTGATGTTGGATGGTGACACCAGTAGAGCTGATCCCCGGTGATGTTGGATGGTGACACCAGTAAAGATGATCCCCGGTGATGTTGAATGGTGACACCAGTAGAGATGATCCCCGGTGATGTTGAATGGTGACACCAGTAGAGCTGATCCTCGGTGATGTTGGACGGTGACACCAGTAGAGCTGATCCCTGGTGATGTTGGACGGTGACACCAGTAGAGCTGATCCCTGGTGATGTTGGACGGTGACACCAGTAGAGCTGATCCCCGGTGATGTTGGATGGTGACACCAGTACAGCTGATCCCCGGTGATGTTGGGTGTCGTCAGTAGAGATGATCCCTGGTGATGTTGGATGGTGACACCAGTACAGCTGATCCCCGGTGATGTTGGGTGTCGTCAGTAGAGATGATCCCTGGTGATGTTGGATGGTGACACCAGTACAGCTGATCCCCGGTGATGTTGGGTGTCGTCAGTAGAGCTGATCCCTGGTGATGTTGGATGGTGACACCAGTAGAGATGATCCCCGGTGATGTTGGGTGTCGTCAGTAGAGCTGATCCCTGGTGATGTTGGATGGTGACACCAGTAGAGATGATCCCCGGTGATGTTGGGTGTCGTCAGTAGAGCTGATCCCTGGTGATGTTGGACGGTGACACCAGTAGAGCTGATCCCCGGTGATGTTGGATGGTGACACCAGTACAGCTGATCCCCGGTGATGTTGGGTGTCGTCAGTAGAGATGATCCCTGGTGATGTTGGATGGTGACACCAGTACAGCTGATCCCCGGTGATGTTGGGTGTCGTCAGTAGAGATGATCCCTGGTGATGTTGGATGGTGACACCAGTACAGCTGATCCCCGGTGATGTTGGGTGTCGTCAGTAGAGCTGATCCCTGGTGATGTTGGACGGTGACACCAGTAGAGCTGATCCCCGGTGATGTTGGATGGTGACACCAGTACAGCTGATCCCCGGTGATGTTGGGTGTCGTCAGTAGAGATGATCCCTGGTGATGTTGGATGGTGACACCAGTACAGCTGATCCCCGGTGATGTTGGGTGTCGTCAGTAGAGATGATCCCCGGTGATGTTGGATGGTGACACCAGTAGAACTGATCCCCGGTGAGGATGGTGACACCAGTAGAGCTGATCCCCGGTGAGGGTGGTAGAGGGCAGGTACCATGTATGGGGGGGGGGGGGATGAGATTGTATATACTCCATGTAAGAGCTGAGGTGTCAGACAATAAATGTATTTGTATGATTCCCGGGTGCGGCCTGATCCTTTCTCCTCCTCTGTGCCGTCCACTATTACTCATATATAGCATTATCCCTCAGTGGGCCCGGGTCCATGGCTGCTGCGGGGGATGCCCCTATATGGACACATTAAAGGATTCTTCCCTGTCTGGAGGCCATAAATGGAGATGCTGCAAACTCAGGAATCCCGCTCCTTCCCCCAGATCTGAGATTCCACACATGGCGGAGGGGCCGGCACCATGACTCAATAGACAAACAGAGTGAGAGGGGAGGGCGGGGGGCTCCAACATCTGGAGAATACTATACTATACCACCGCCATCCCCTCCTCATACCTGACATCAGTATATATATATAATCACACTATACCACCGCCATCCCCTCCTCATACCTGACATCAGTATATATATGTATATAATCACACTATACCACCGCCATCCCCTCCTCATACCTGACATCAGTATATATATGTATATAATCACACTATACCACCGCCATCCCCTCCTCATACCTGACATCTGTATATATATATTGTGGCATGGTGGGGCTTTGAGAGGCAGTTCTATGCCTCTGGAGTGGGAATTGGAGTTCAGGTGGAGCTCCGGGTCCAGATACTCCACTCCAGCCCTAGAGCTAATGAGGCTCTGAAACCACCTGGTGGATCTATTAGAGACCCCAGAGCTTCCCAGGTGATGGCTCCTCCCAGGTGAGGGGGGGCTCCTCCCAGGTGATGGCTCCCAGGTGAAGACTCCCAGTGTGGGAGAACAGGCAGCACTAGGCCTGTGGGAGCTGCAGACAAGAAGTCTGGGTGAGACCAGTGTACCTGGTCAAATAGAGCAGTAGGCTCAGTCAGCTAGGGAAGCTGTAATGTGTTAGTCAGTGGCTAGACAGCCCAGGTTTTATTTTATTGGCAGTGTTGCCTATGTCTTGTGTTTTTTGAACGGATAAATAAAGCTGACTGAGGTCAGTATAAAGCATACAGCACTGACTGGACTGCAATTTGTGATGTGCCAACCGTCTCAGGCCCAGGAGATGGCGATCCCAGCGAGTGAGTAACCCCCAGATTGTCACATATGGTGGAGGATTGCTGTGGGCAAGAAAATGGCACATGAAGTTTGTGGCTGGATTTAAAGGGCCAGAAGCCTTATAAGAGGCTGTGTCTCTGGGGAGCAAGAGAGACATACAGAGACTGTGTTTCTGCTGGTTTTAAAGGGCCGGAAGCCTTATGAGAGATTGTGTCCCTGTGGAGAGAGACCTACAGAGACTGTGTTGCTGTGGAGAGAGACCTACAGAGACTGTCTTGTCTGGATAAGGCCAGTATTGCTTATGTTTGAAGCTGGTGTTTCTGCTGCATAAAGAATATAGTTGCCATGGGTCTAGCAGAGGACTATGTCAGACGCATATGGGACATACAGCGCCGTGAAGACATGGCCAAACAGATGGGTGATAACCTTGCGCAGTTTGAAGCAGAGCGGGAGGCTGTTGAGGCCCAACTGCAAAGGACATTGGATAAGCAAGCGTCTGTACAAAGTGCATGTACTGCTACACCCCGCACTGCACTGCAGGGGGCTGCTAACCAGAAAGCACAGGGGTCCAAGCCCAGTGGTTGCTGTACCAAGGTCCCAGGTGCATCCTGGTCTGATTCCCCAGATAAAAAGCGTGAGGGTGCCGTCCCTAAAGCCAACCAGCCAGAGCCAGGCTTGAGATGTATGAGAATGGACTGTTGTGTAATTGGATGTGCTTTTGCCCAAAGCCCAAGTGTTAAAAAGTCACTTTTGCAGAGGCGCCATGATGTTGTTGCTAGGAGCAACCAACCACACCAGCAAGTGGCCGTCACTGAGCAGAGGGAGCCATGTTGGAGGTGCATGGGAGCGGGTGTCTGTGCATCTCATTGTCCTCTGGTCAGGAGATGATGGGAGCGGGGGTCTGTGCATCTTATTGTCCTCTGGTCAGGAGATGATGGGAGCGGGGGTCTGTGCATCTTATTGTCCTCTGGTCAGGAGATGATGGGAGCGGGGGTCTGTGCATCTTATTGTCCTCTGGTCAGGAGATGATGGGAGCGGGGGTCTGTGCATCTTATTGTCCTCTGGTCAGGGGATCAGAGAAATTTAAACCAAAAACCTGTGAATTGCTGGTGGGTGGAATCCCACTGCTGGTTGACCTGGATTGTCGCCAGGAGGTGTCCAGGGTCCACCCCGATATTATACTGTTTGTGAAAAGTCGACCAGAGCCGTATGGTAAGACTATTCTAATTGACTTTAAAACCTGTTATGGGACAGTAAATCATGTGCTGGAGGTCTGTGCGGAGCTTCAGGTGGAGTTCATACTTGGCAGAGACTTTCCTTATTTCTGGCAGTTGTGGGAGGGAGAATCCCCTGTAAAGTGTACTGTACCACTGCCTAAGGGGGAGGAGCCAGGAGAACCATATACAAAAGTCCCAGAGTTACCAGTGGGTGGAGCCTCACTATCTTACTGTGTGAACTGTGACCAAAATAAGTCCAAATGTTCAGCAATGCTACCAAGTGAGGAGAAGAATCCTGTGGCTGACAAGACCATCCTGATGTCTGATGAGATTATTGCACAGTCTGAACATGGACTTGAAAAGTCAGATGAAATTAATGATAATGTATTGCCTGCAATGTGTATTGAAAATGTCACCCAGCAGTTATGTGATAGCAGTAATGTCACCCCGCAGTTATGTGATAGCAGTAATGTCACCCCGCAGTTATGTGATAGCAGTAAGGTCACCCCGCAGTTATGTGATAGTAGTAATGTCCCCGCAGTTATGTGATAGTAGTAATGTCCCCGCAGTTATGTGATAGCAGTAAGGTCACCCCGCAGTTATGTGATAGTAGTAATGTCCCCGCAGTTATGTGATAGTAGTAATGTCCCCGCAGTTATGTGATAGTAGTAATGTCCCCGCAGTTATGTGATAGCAGTAATGTCACCCCGCAGTTATGTGATAGCAGTAATGTCACCCCGCAGTTATGTGATAGCAGTAAGGTAATGTCAGATTTGCTGCCTAACATACATTTAACCCATAATTATGTCCCACAACCTAAGCAGGTAAATGATGGGTGTACTACAGCGTTAGTTCCAATGAATGCAGAGTGTGAACTAACCTCTAAAGCAGAAAAAGCAGCAGAGGGGATTCGCTCTAGTGTGCCCCTAAAGGTCATGATGTGTAATGACGAGAAGATTGCATGTGATGAATGTGCTGTGCTGCCCCTAGAGGTCATGGTGTATAATGACCAGATGATTGCATGTGATGAATGTGCTGTGCTGCCCCTAGAGGTCATGGTGTATAATGACCAGAGGATTGCATGTGATGAAGGTGCAGTGCTGCCCCTAGAGGTCATGGTGTGTAAGGACCAGAGTGTTGCATGGGATGCATGTGCTGTGGTTGAAAGCAATACAGAGAGTTTGGTGGCCTTTACTGAGTCAAGTGAGGCCAATGTGGTTGCTAGTGGCAACCAAATATCTGCTGAAGATAACAAGGAGGGTGAGCAGACTCACAAGCCCATGGGTTCATATTATGCCAAGAGAGTGACCTACAAAGTCAAACAGCATGTGAGAAGTGACTGTGGCAGTAGGCGGTATGTATGCTGGGTTTGTGGGGCGCGTTTTTCCCAAAGTGATGCAGTGAGAATGCATGGGGTGAGGAAACATAGTGAAAATGTGTTGTGTATTCTCACACCTAAACTATGTTCCTACAACAGCTGTGCTGTGCCCAAAAGATATCTCCGAAATAAAAGGAGGGGAAAAAGTGACCAGTGTGAATATGGTTGTAGACAGAAATGTTGCATGAAGATAGCCAGGTGTGCTTGGCCTGGTAGGAAGCCGTATGCACGTGGTTTGTCTGAGAGCGCCCCCTGTGTCTATGACAGTAAGCCTGGTGTGGGTGACTGTGTTACAATGCAGAGCCAGATAGACCTGAGTGGTGCATCCAGTAGGGTTAGTGGTGCTCACACAGTAGCATCCAGTAGGGTTAGTGGTGCTCACACAGTAGTAGCATCCAGTGATGTTAGTGGTGGTCACACAGTAGTAGCATCCAGTGATGTTAGTGGTGGTCACACAGTAGTAGCATCCAGTGAGGTTAGTGAGGGTCACACAGTAGCAGCATCCAGTAGGGTTAGTGGTGCTCACACAGTAGTAGCATCCAGTAGGGTTAGTGGTGGTCACACAGTAGCAGCATCCAGTGAGGTTAGTGGTGGTCACACAGTAGCATCCAGTGAGGTTAGTGGTGGTCACACAGTAGCAGCATCCAGTGAGGTTAGTGGTGGTCACACAGTAGCATCCAGTGATGTTAGTGAGGGTCACACAGTAGTAGCATCCAGTGATGTTAGTGGTGGTCACACAGTAGTAGTATCCAGTGATGTTAGTGAGGGTCACACAGTAGCAGCATCCAGTGATGTTAGTGGTGGTCACACAGTAGTAGCATCCAGTGATGTTAGTGGTGGTCACACAGTAGTAGCATCCAGTGATGTTAGTGAGGGTCACACAGTAGTAGCATCCAGTGATGTTAGTGAGGGTCACACAGTAGCAGCATCCAGTGATGTTAGTGGTGGTCACACAGTAGTAGAACAGCCACCGCTTATTGTTATAGAATCTCTTCTTTGTCAGGTCCCAGAAGCTGTTCCTGTGACTAATGTGAACATGCCTCAAGTAGCAGGTGATGAGATGGTGGCCAGAGAAGGTCAGGCTGAAGAGCTTGTGTTGGCTCACACATTACCTCTTACAGGGAGTCTTGAAGTTACTGAGGCTGATGTGAATAATGAAGAGGTAACTTTGGAGGAATCATGTCCTCAGTACACAGATGTGCATGAAGGAGCTGGTATGAAGACTTTCACTTTGGAGACTGAAAGTGGCTGCAGTCTGTATGTTGCCCTGTCTGGAGTGAGAGGTAGTGAGAACTGTCAGTCAATGTCTGAGCTGAGTGTCACTCATACAGTCCCCTACAATGTAGCTGGAAGTGAGAGGTTTCATGTTGCCGAGGGGAACAGCCTGGATGTTACCAATAAGGAAAACCAAATTGTGAATGAGAATAAGGACTGTGTGCCTGCTGAGAATAAGGACTGTGTGCATGATGAGACTGGTTCTCAGTACAGCCGTCCAATATATGTCTTCCCTAATGGACGTCTGCATGAAAGAAATGAACGGCAAAGTGAGAAAGTGGACCATGGTGTTCCTGTGTTAAGGAAAATGTGGGGGAAACACAAATCTCATAAAAAGTGTGGGTTGTGTCCCCAGGAAAAGAAGATAAGGCATGAATGGTGTCACATCTTACCCCAATGTAGGACCTTTGACCCAGGAGGGGGTGTTAATAAAGTGACAAGTCCTATGGCCTTTGTCAGGGGGGGAGGATATGTGGCATGGTGGGGCTGTAAGAGGCAGTTCTATGCCTCTGGAGTGGGAATTGGAGTTCAGGTGGAGCTCCGGGTCCAGATACTCCACTCCAGTCCAAGAGCTAATGAGGCTCTGAAACCACCTGGTGGATCTATTAGAGACCCCAGAGCTTCCCAGGTGATGGCTCCTCCCAGGTGAGGGGGGGCTCCTCCCAGGTGATGGCTCCCAGGTGAAGACTCCCAGTGTGGGAGAACAGGCAGCACTAGGCCTGTGGGAGCTGCAGACAAGAAGTCTGGGTGAGACCAGTGTACCTGGTCAAATAGAGCAGTAGGCTCAGTCAGCTAGGGAAGCTGTAATGTGTTAGTCAGTGGCTAGACAGCCCAGGTTTTATTTTATTGGCAGTGTTGCCTATGTCTTGTGTTTTTTTTGAACGGATAAATAAAGCTGACTGAGGTCAGTATAAAGCATACAGCACTGACTGGACTGCAATTTGTCATGTGCCAACCGTCTCAGGCCCAGGAGATGGCGATCCCAGCGAGTGAGTAACCCCCAGATTGTCACAATATATATAATCACACTATACCACCGCCATCCCCTCCTCATACCTGACATCCGTATATATATATATAATCACACTATACCACCGCCATCCCCTCCTCATACCTGACATCAGTATATATATGTATATAATCACACTATACCACCGCCATCCCCTCCTCATACCTGACATCAGTATATATATGTATATAATCACACTATACCACCGCCATCCCCTCCTCATACCTGACATCAGTATATATATGTATAATCACATTATACCACCGCCATCCCCTCCTCATACCTGACGTCAGTATATATATGTATATAATCACACTATACCACCGCCACATAGTTATTTCCCCCATGTATGTGTAAGGAAGCATATAGTATAGAAATAAGTCGGCATAACTGTCCGTGGGGAGGGCTATGGCGGATATTGCTGGTAATCTTTGACTTCTCGGCCTCCTATTAGGACACCAGGGACATGAGAGGCCGGGGGTGACAGCTCTCCACCATACTGGGCCGGCACTGGTCAGATGAGACATCGGGGACATGAGAGGCCGGGGGTGACAGCTCTCCACCATACTGGGCCGGCACTGGTCAGATGAGACATCGGGGACATGAGAGGCCGGGGGTGACAGCTCTCCACCATACTGGGCCGGCACTGGTCAGATGAGACATCGGGGACATGAGAGGCCGGGGGTGACAGCTCTCCACCATACTGGGCCGGCACTGGTCAGATGAGACATCGGGGACATGAGAGGCCGGGGGTGACAGCTCTCCACCATACTGGGCCGGCACTGGTCAGATGAGACATCGGGGACATGAGAGGCCGGGGGTGACAGCTCTCCACCATACTGGGCCAGGACTGGTCAGATGAGACATCGGGGACATGAGAGGCCGGGGGTGACAGCTCTCCACCATACTGGGCCGGCACTGGTCAGATGAGACATCGGGGACATGAGAGGCCGGGGGTGACAGCTCTCCACCATACTGGGCCGGCACTGGTCAGATGAGACATCGGGGACATGAGAGGCCGGTGGGGTGACAGCTCTCCACCATACTGGGCCGGCACTGGTCAGATGAGACATCAGGGACATGGGGGGGGGGGGGGGGGGGGGTGACAGCTCTCCACCATACTGGGCCGGCACTTGTCAGATGAGACATCGGGGACATGGGGGGGGGGGGAGTGACAGCTCTCCACCATACTGGGCCGGCACTGGTCAGATGAGACATCGGGGACATGAGAGGCCGGGGGTGACAGCTCTCCACCATACTGGGCCAGGACTGGTCAGATGAGACATCGGGGACATGAGAGGCCGGGGGTGACAGCTCTCCACCATACTGGGCCGGCACTGGTCAGATGAGACATCGGGGACATGAGAGGCCGGGGGTGACAGCTCTCCACCATACTGGGCCGGCACTGGTCAGATGAGACATCGGGGACATGAGAGGCCGGGGGTGACAGCTCTCCACCATACTGGGCCAGGACTGGTCAGATGAGACATCGGGGACATGAGAGGCCGGGGGTGACAGCTCTCCACCATACTGGGCCGGCACTGGTCAGATGAGACATCGGGGACATGAGAGGCCGGGGGTGACAGCTCTCCACCATACTGGGCCGGCACTGGTCAGATGAGACATCGGGGACATGAGAGGCCGGGGGTGACAGCTCTCCACCATACTGGGCCGGCACTGGTCAGATGAGACATCGGGGACATGAGAGGCCGGGGGTGACAGCTCTCCACCATACTGGGCCGGCACTGGTCAGATGAGACATCGGGGACATGAGAGGCCGGGGGTGACAGCTCTCCACCATACTGGGCCAGGACTGGTCAGATGAGACATCGGGGACATGAGAGGCCGGGGGTGACAGCTCTCCACCATACTGGGCCGGCACTGGTCAGATGAGACATCGGGGACATGAGAGGCCGGGGGTGACAGCTCTCCACCATACTGGGCCGGCACTGGTCAGATGAGACATCGGGGACATGAGAGGCCGGGGGTGACAGCTCTCCACCATACTGGGCCGGCACTGGTCAGATGAGACATCGGGGACATGAGAGGCCGGGGGTGACAGCTCTTCACCATACTGGGCCGGCACTGGTCAGATGAGACATCGGGGACATGAGAGGTCGGGGTGACAGCTCTCCACCATACTGGGCCGGCACTGGTCAGATGAGGCATCAGGGACATGAGAGGCCGGGGGTGACAGCTCTCCACCATACTGGGCCGGCACTGGTCAGATGAGGCATCAGGGACATGAGAGGCCGGGGGGTGACAGCTCTCCACCATACTGGGCCGGCACTGGTCAGATGAGACATCGGGGACATGAGAGGCCGGGGGTGACAGCTCTCCACCATACTGGCCCGGAACTGGTCAGATGAGGCATCAGGGACATGAGAGGCCGGGGGTGACAGCTCTCCACCATACTGGGCCGGCACTGGTCAGATGAGACATCGGGGACATGAGAGGCCGGGGGGTGACAGCTCTCCACCATACTGGGCCGGCACTGGTCAGATGAGACATCAGGGACATGGGGGGGGGGGGTGACAGCTCTCCACCATACTGGGCCAGCACTTGTCAGATGAGACATCGGGGACATGGGGGGGGGGGGGAGTGACAGCTCTCCACCATACTGGGCCGGCACTGGTCAGATGAGACATCGGGGACATGAGAGGCCGGGGGTGACAGCTCTCCACCATACTGGGCCAGGACTGGTCAGATGAGACATCGGGGACATGAGAGGCCGGGGGTGACAGCTCTCCACCATACTGGGCCAGGACTGGTCAGATGAGACATCGGGGACATGAGAGGCCGGGGGTGACAGCTCTCCACCATACTGGGCCGGCACTGGTCAGATGAGACATCGGGGACATGAGAGGTCGGGGTGACAGCTCTCCACCATACTGGGTCGTCACTGGTCAGATGAGACATCGGGGACATGAGAGGTCGGGGGTGACAGCTCTCCACTATACTGGGCCGGCACTGGTCAGATGAGACATCGGGGACATGAGAGGTCGGGGGTGACAGCTCTCCACTATACTGGGCCGGCACTGGTCAGATGAGACATGGGGGACATGAGAGGTCGGGGGTGACAGCTCTCCACCATACTGGGCCGGCACTGGTCAGATGAGACATCAGGGACATGAGAGGCCGGGGGTGACAGCTCTCCACCATACTGGGCCGGCACTGGTCAGATGAGACATCGGGGACACTAGAGGTCGGGGGTGACAGCTCTCCACTATACTGGGCCGACACTTGTCAGATGAGACATCGGGGACATGGGGGGGGGGTGACAGCTCTCCACCATACTGGCCCGGCACTGATCAGATGAGACATCGGGAACATGGGGGGGGGGGGGTGACAGCTCTCCACCATACTGGGCCGGCACTGGTCAGATGAGACATCGGGGACATGGGGGGGGGGGGGGGGGGTGACAGCTCTCCACCATACTGGGCCGGCACTGGTCAGATGAGACATCAGGGACATGAGAGGCCGGGGGTGAGAGCTCTTCTCCATACTGGGCCTGCACTGGTCAGATGAGACATGGGGGACATGAGAGGCCGGGGGTGAGAGCTCTTCTCCATACTGGGCCGGCACTGGTCAGATGAGACATCAGGGACATGAGAGGCCGGTGGGGTGACAGCTCTCCACCATACTGGGCCGGCACTGGTCAGATGGAACATGGGGGGACATGAGAGGCCGGGGGTGATGGCTCTCCACCACACTCGGCCGGCACTGGTCAGATGAGACATCGGGAATATGAGAGGCCAGGGGTGACAGCTCTCCACCATACTGGTCAGATGAGACACCAGGGACATGAGAGGCTGGGGGGGGGGGGTGACAGCTCTCCACCATACTGGGCCAGGACTGGTCAGATGAGACATCGGGGACATGAGAGGCCGGGGGTGACAGCTCTCCATCATACTGGGCCGGCACTTGTCAGATGAAACATCGGGGACATGAGAGGCCGGTGAGGTGACAGCTCTCCACCATACTGGGCCGGCACTGGTCAGATGAAACATCGGGGACATGAGAGGCCGGTGAGGTGACAGCTTTCCACCATACTGGGCCGGCACTGGTCAGATGAGACATCGGGGACATGAGAGGCTGGGGGGGGGGGGGGGGGTGACAGCTCTCCACCATACTGGGCCAGGACTGGTCAGATGAGACATCGGGGACATGAGAGGCCGGTGAGGTGACAGCTCTCCACCATACTGGGCCGGCACTGGTCAGATGAGACATCGGGGACATGAGAGGTCGGGGGGGACAGCTCTCCACCATACTGGGCCAGGACTGGTCAGATAAGACATCGGGACATGAGAGGCCGGTGAGGTGACAGCTCTCCACCATACTGGGCCGGCACTGGTCAGATGAGACATCGGGGACATGAGAGGCCGGTGAGGTGACAGCTCTCCACCATGTTGGGCCGGCACTGGTCAGATGAGACATCGGGGACATGAGAGGCCGGGGGTGACAGCTCTCCACCATACTGGGCCGGCACTTGTCAGATGAGACATCGGGGACATGAGAGGCCGGGGTGACATATAGGACTGGTACACTATATCTACGCTCAGTTGGACGGTGTCTCTGTAAAATCAGAAGGATGCTGCAATCCTGCAGACTCCTCCCGTCCAGTAAGAGACCTCACCCCGTGACCGTCCCTTCTTCCCACCCCGCGACCGTCCCTTCTTCCCACCCCGTGACCGTCCCTTCTTCACGCCCCGTGACCGTCCCTTCTTCCCACCCCGCGACCGTCCCTTCTTCACGCCCCGCGACCGTCCCTTCTTCACGCCCCGTGACCGGCCCTTCTTCACGCCCCGTGACCGTCCCTTCTTCCCACCCCACGACCGTGCCTTCTTCACGCCCTGTGACCGTCCCTTCTTCACGGCCCGTGACCGTCCCTTCTTCCCACCCCACGACCGTGCCTTCTTCACGCCCCGTGTAGTTCTGTCTGTGATAGAGAATTGCACCACTTTGTGACCTGTGAACCCCCCATCCCCCATCTATAAACCTCGGCACAGAAGGAGGATCAGCTATAACAAGGGGTTTTGGCCGTACTGGATGTTGTTCAGCGCGAAGTTCAGGCACCTGTCCCACCCTTTTTACGCTAGATACAGGGATGGCCTTCCACAAGGTGAGCTGGGCCTGGACGGGCTCCGGAGTCCTAGTGACACAATCTTCACCTCCTAATATGGGGCTACCCCTGGGCCTGGATGGTATATACGCCTCCAACATCTCCTCCTCTGGACATCAAGCAGTCTGTTGCTCAGAGATACAATTCTGGTATGGAAAACCTTCCAATATATCTCCCACTATGGAATTACCCCAGCTTCATAGCAGGATCCACTAACAGACTGGAGAAAGAATGGCATTAAAGGAGTACTCCGGTGGTGGGGGGCATTTTTTTCCTGACACCGGGGAGGAGGTGGCTGAGGGAAACGACGTCCACTCACCTCCCTGGATCCAGCGGTGGGTCCCGCATCGCGGCGCTCCGGTCTCCGGCCGCTTCCTGGTGTCTGACGCGGGCCCGAGATGATACGTCAGTGACAGAGGCGGGATCTGAGCGGACTTGAAACAGATCCCGCCTCCGTCACTGCCTGGCTGAGCGGACCTGAGACGTCACGTCTCGCGGGAACCAGAGGAAGGAGTGCCGCAATGCGGGGCCCGCCACTGGAACCGGATAGGTGAGTGGACGTCGTTTTCCTCAGCCACCTACTCCCCAGTGTCAGGAAAGAAATGCCCCCAGCCGGACTACCCCTTTAAGCTCCTTGGAGATCTTCTCCACCTCTGTCAGCATATGGGACCAGGACGACAAAGGACAGGAGCGGCCCTGACACTGGCAGCTGACAACTGGTCAACGGTCCCTAATCCTATATAGTGTGAACATGTAACAAAGACGAGACAAACACAACACAATAAATCCAAGTCTGTAACAAGAGGTTGGCGCAGCACCAAATGTCATCCAATAGAGAAGCCAAAAAGTCAGGATACCAAGTGCACAGTGCAGGGAACGCTCGGTCAAGACACACGAGTGAACTAGGCACTATCGCAGGCTGGACACAAGTGGAAGATACTTATGGGACCAGAAGTCCCAGCTCAGATCAAGACAGTCAGCCGGTTACAACAACTCACACCTAATGCTGATGGGCCGGGGTTGGTGAGGCCACGGCTACATCAGAAGGAAGCGCTGCCGCTCCCCTAGCAACCAGCCGGACGTGCGGCCCACTCCCTAACAACTTCCAGGAGAATAGGTGGCTTTCTCCAGAGGAGACGAAGATCCCCCAGTCACTTCTTACCACGTAGTGCAAGCTTCTTGTCCTGCTCGGTGACAATCGTTAATACATTTGATCCTTTGCTGCTACCACCACCGGGCAGATCAATATCTCACATTTACACCGATTTTGTGCTCCGCACCTTTCAGCTTACTCTTTTGAAGCCAAGAGGTAGAGTAAATGGTTAAAGGACCCCATCTCCCCACAACACCTACTTTAAGGCTATAGCGACTTTAGAAAATTTGAGAAAAACAAAATGTGTAGAGTGTGGCAATGAAAAGGTATACATGCCGCCATATATGCATTACCTCCTAAAGGCAAGGAAGGATCAGATACTAATAGCGGAAGGTTGGAGCCAAGTGCTCAGAACTCGGGGCAGATCTCTGGCATTGGATGTGGGGCTGCCCATCTATCCGGGGGCAACAGGACTCCTTATGGACCATACAAGGATTATGTCACATCAAACCCATGAAACAACCCAATATGGTGGCCTTCCTCCAGTTTCCCATTCCACTCTGGCACTGGCCTACTAGAAGCATGTTGATCTCCTTACCCTCCGACCACCCAACAGCTCAAAGAGCATTTTAGACCATTCTTTTTCCTTGATGGGCCGGAGATTTTAGGGAACAAGGAGAAATCTCCAAGAATTTTTTGGCCAATGGAAAGGTTTTATTTCATCTTATTTGACCCGCTCAGAAATTCAATATGCACTGAAACCGTTCCCGTGGACCGAGTGGTATCTTACCAAAGACCTTCACGGAACACTGGGGGCCTTGATCATTTGAATTGTAGGCCTAAGATTGGACGAGCAGCTCGGGAAGTAGCTGCTGGTCAGGAACGGCTGGGTATGTCCTACAGATCTGTGCATAGTCTGATACTCTCATAGCCAGTCTTTTTGGTTTTCTGTTTTGGTTGATGATGTACATTATGGGACCTATATATATATATATATATATATATATATATATATATATATATATATATATATATATATATATATATATATACCATTGTGATTTACACCTTATAGGGTCTGATACTCCCAGAAGACCTCGTTCTTTATTGCATTTTTGTCCCTCATTGAAGCGATTAGCAGATGTAACTATCATCTATACTACTTCTTGATACTTTTAAGACATTATATTCTTTTTACCTCTATTTCTGGGGGTACATTGTGGACCTTGGTTATGTGTCAAAATAAAGCAATAAAAAAAAGTTTTAAAAAACCTCCCCCCAGAAATCTTTGCTCCCAATAACTTTTTGGGATTTCACCACCATCATGTCTCTTTTAGTGTTCATTATTCTTGTTAATATGTCTGAGCTGATCACAATGATGCAACAAAGGGTGGAGGAGGAAGAGAAGGAGAAGCTAAGACTTATAAAAAAAGAGCATAGAGCTAGGAGGAAGAGGGGAAGCTAGGACCTAGGAGGAAGAGGGGAAGCTAGGACCTAGGAGGAAGAGGAGGAGCTAGGACTTAGAAAAAAGAGCATAGAGCTAGGACTTAGGAGGAAGAGAAGCTAGGACTTAGGAGGAAGAGCATGGAGCTAGGACTTAGGAGGAAGAGAAGCTAGGACTTAGGAGGAAGAGCATGGAGCTAGGACTTAGGAAGAGCTAGGATTTAGGAAGAATAGCATGGAACTAGGATTTAGGAGGAAGAGCATGGAGCTAGGACTTAGGAGGAAGAGCATGGAGCTAGGACTTAGGAGGAAGAGAAGCTAGGACTTAGGAGGAAGAGCATGGAGCTAGGACTTAGGAAGAGCTAGGATTTAGGAAGAATAGCATGGAACTAGGATTTAGGAGGAAGAGCATAGGGCTAGGACTTAGGAGGAAGAGGAGGAGCTAGGCCCCAATCTTGTAATAAAGCTTAATGTGCAACTGACCATACCCATACCGAGGAGGCGGCACATTGCACTACAATGTAAGGAAAGAAGAGTCAGTGGCCAGTCCATGTGTGAATCCTCGGGACATGTGACGAGTTCATGCACCAAGCTTTATTCGGGTACACGGATCATACACCACCATTAGGTCACAACTAGGTCATATAAGTCACTGTGGTTAAATAGCCAAGACTTTCCAAGACGACATCCTGTATTAGGGCCCAAGAGAGCATGAAGCATCCGGAGTGAGGCCTGAAGAGTCCACGCTTGGGCTTCTCTGGGGAATCTTGAGGTGGGGGGAGGGTGACAGTGTGAGACAAATGACGTCCACGGGGGCAACTGTGCAAGTGACAAAAGAACAAAGGCTGCAGCTGTGAGGGGAACATCAGCCGGAGTGGAGGTTACATGTTGTTCAGCTCCACCAACGTCTGGTCCAGTGTCTGCTGAATTGTCAGCTTCTCTTCCTTCGCTTCTTGCAAGGTTTCTGGAGGAACAAGCAAGATAACAGTGACCAACTACACCCCAGGTGACAACCTCAGATGGCACCTCCATCCCTGCTTCTGATCACTGCAGGTGTATCAGCTCTCATTCTATGGTTGTGTCTCCTACCCCCACCCCCACACACACGACACATCATCTGTACTTACTGACCGTACTGGCACAGATACAGGCTCCTGGCCATCGTGAGCAATCAAAGAGTTTCCAGCAGAGAAGAAGATGATCAGCCACAGAGAGAGAAGAAGGAGCCCAGAGCTTGAGGAGGGCAGAAAAAGCAATAGGTGACTGGAGGATGGTGTAGACTGGGACCTAGAAGGAGTGTATCAGAATGTGAGATACTGACCCTGGTGAAGTCAACCCAGGACTGGACGTAGCACATGTAGTCAGTTATTGTCAGGGATTTTCTGGTCTGGACCCAGGTTCTGAAAATAGCAACCATCATAGAGAGAACTGCACTCTACCTGGACGTGTTGGGTTCTTCATCATAAGACAACTGTGGCCAAACTATTACCTTAAGGATATGTTCACACTACGTGGCCGTAATTTTAGGGCCAAATGGCGGCTGCAAATAATGTTCATGAACATTATTTGTGGCAGTCACTACCAATAGAGGGCCGTCATTTGGTCCTAAAATAACGGTCATCATTTTCCCGTAGTGGGAACATAGCCTAATACTGACTTATAAATCTTAGCCTCCTTTGCGAGGTTATCTGGCTACACCCAGGTAGATGTCCTCCTCTGCGAGATTATCCGGCTCCCCCCAGCTGGACGTCCTCCTCTGCAAGGTTCTCCAGCTCCTCCCAGGTAGATATCCTCATCTGCAAGGCTATTCAGGTCCACACAGGTAGACGTCCTTCTCTGCAAGGTTATCCGGCTCCACCCAGGTAGACGTCCTCCTCTGTGAGGTTATCCAGCTCCACCCAGGTAGATATCCTCATCTGCAAGACTATCCAGCTCCACACAGGTAGATGTCCTCATCTGCAAGGCTATCCAGCACCACCCAAGTAGACGTCCGGCTCCCCCCAGCTAAACGTCCTCCTCTAAGAGGTTACCCGGCTCCCCCCAGCTAGACGTCCTCCTCTGCAAGGTTATCCGGATCCCCCAGTTAGATGTCCTCCTCTGCAAGGTTATACAGCTCCACCTAGCCTTGCAGATAAAGACGTCTACCTAGGTGGAGCTGGATAACCTCGCAGAGGAGGACGTCTAGCTGGGGGGAGCCGGATAACCTCGCTGAGGAAGACATCTATCATAGTGGAGCCAAATAACCTTGCAGATGAAGACGTCTACCTGGGTGGAGCTAGATAGCCTTGCAGATGAAGACGTCTACCTATCTAGCTCCACCCAGGTAGACGTCTTCATCTGCAAGGTTATTTGGCTCCACTATGATAGACGTCCTCCTCAGCGAGGTTATCACCACCAGAGCCATTACAGCTACTAGCAATGGCCACCATCACAGGTCCCATAGGGCTTGATCTCCTACATCTCAGGGTTAGTGTCAGTCCTCACGATACTCCTAGAATTGTATTCAGATGAGCTATGGGGAGGTGAGATTACTATTAGTGAGGGCTTTGTATATGAATGAACCAATTGACTTGAAGGAAACATGGAGACAAGAAAAGACGAGAGCAAAGGAAAGGCGTAAAGAAGCACTTTATTCACCAATGATGGAACCACGCCAATGAACAGGCGCAACATAAGCTTCCATGGCAGATCTAGGACATGTCCAGGTAGGTGTCACTCGTCTCTCGGCCCCCACTCACAAAATATAGCACAAAACACAATAAAAAGAAAAGAAAGCACAAGAGCCCAGTATAGATTTATGTACAGGACAGAAGAGGCAGCGGAGGACAAGCCCTCCATGTCTAACATTCAGGAGCACAGAGAAGAAAGAGGAAGAACAAGAAAGCATGGAGGTGATCCAGGGCAATGGGAGTCTGTGTAGAGGACCAGCCTGGAGGAAGCACTCAAGAGAAGAAGGGCACAGGAGAGACAGGCCGCAGGACAGCAGTGACAGGACAGCAGTGACAGGACCGCAGGGTGGGCAGAGGAATCATGGCTCACAGGGAGGTAATGTCATTGAGGGCGTTATCCAGCTCCTCACTGATGGCCTTATACTTCATCTTCTGAGCATAGACCTCATCTACAGAGCAGCAGGAGAACAGAAGGCACAAAGCAGAGGACAGAAAGTCAGTATAGAATAGGCAGAAATACACTAAGAGAGGAGGGGAGAGGAGGCAGCCACAAGCAAGAATTATCCAGTGAGGGCAACACAAAAAGAACAACCAAGACAGAACCCAGTGTGGACAACCCAGAGGACAGGCCAGCAGGTACAACCCAGAGAGGGCAAAGTGGCATGTAGAAAACCAGTAAGGAGGACCCAGCCACTACGACTCCTGTAAGGAAAACCCTACAGGGCAACCCAGAGAGGACAACCAGGCATGAACAAAACCAGAGAGGACAACCAGGCCTGGACAAACCCAACGAGGACATAGAAACATAGCAGATTATCAGCAGAAAAAGACCACCTGATCCATCTAGTCTGCCCATTTAGTATTTCCATTATTACTATTTTAGGGCAACACAGAAAGAACAACCCTGCAAGGACAACCCTGCAAAGTCAGCTTGGACAATGCACATAGGACAATGCAGCATAGAGAAACCCAGCAGGACAACCCGGAGAGGGAAACCCACGAGAACAACCCAGCAAGGGCAACTCAGAACTGACAACCCACACTGGCAAACCCAGCATAGACAAACGTAGCAAGGACAACTCAGAACTGACAACGCAGAGCAGAGAACCCAGCATGGACACACCAGAAATAAAAAATGTGCAATGACAACCCAGTTCAAGTCAGCATGGACAATCCAGCAAGAAGAAACCAGCAGGACAACCCTAAGAGTATAACCCAGCAAGGACAACACAGAAATGACAAGCCAGAAGAGAAGCCACGGGACAGCCCAGCAGAAAAACTCAGCAAGGATTATACAAAAGGATAACCAAGTAGGACCAACCAGCAAGGAAACCCCAGTGTGGAGAAACTAGCAAGGTCAACCAAGAAAGAACAACCCAACTAGGACAATTCAGCAAGGACAAGCCATTAAGAAGAACCCAACTAGGACAAGCCAGTAAGAAGAACTCAACTAGGACAAGCCAGTCAGAAGAACCCAACGAGGACAAGCCAGTCAGAAGAACCCAACGAGGACAAGCCAGTCAGAAGAACCCAACGAGGACAAGCCAGTCAGAAGAACCCAACGAGGACAAGCCAGTCAGAAGAACCAAACTAGGACAAGCCAGTCAGAAGAACCCAACGAGGACAAGCCAGTCAGAAGAACCCAACGAGGACAAGCCAGTCAGAAGAACCCAACGAGGACAAGCCAGTCAGAAGAACCCAACGAGGACAAGCCAGTCAGAAGAACCAAACTAGGACAAGCCAGTCAGAAGAACCCAACGAGGACAAGCCAGTCAGAAGAACCAAACTAGGACAAGCCAGTCAGAAGAACACAACTAGGACAAGCCAGTAAAAACAACCCAACTAGGATATTTGAGCCTGGATAAGGCTGCACATCCTACTTCCTGACAATTATAATACGCATAGCTAACAGTGACATCATAAATATATAACAGTTACCGGTTGCCAGCTCTGAACAGGTTGCACCCACCAATGGCCAAGGATTTTATGTGCTGTGCAGCATGGACATAGACATAGGAGGACAGAGAAGATAACACTATGGGGGCCCCTCTTACCTTCCAGATCATCGATTGTCTTCTCCAGCTTCGCCACTGACTTTTCTGCAAACTCAACTCGGCTTTCCGTCTAAAAAACAGACAATTACACTTTATAGAGCCGAGATGGACAATCCATGATAATGTACAAGAGAACAGAGCATCCTGGTCTCACCTCCTTCAGCCGCTCGGTGAGGTGTCTTATCTCATCCTCATAGTGGTCTTCTTTAGATGAATACTATGGAAGAAGACATTAAGAAGATCAAAGTCCATCATGGGGACATCCAGATGGTGAAGAGGAGGAGGACACAAGAGCTTCACACCGAGGTTAGACATGTTAGAGGATGGTGCCTCCATGCATAGCACTGAGCAGGAGAAGCTCCAGGTCAGAGTAGGAAGACAGGGCCGGGGTGAGGGGTCTTAGACGGATTAGGAGGGGGTGCCAGGACATGTTATCACACAGCAGATAGTCCTGTATACATAAAGCACATGATACCTTATCTGCTTGAGCCTCAAGAGACTTTAGGTTATTGGTGACATTCTTCAGCTCCTCCTCCAAGTCGGCACATTTACTGTGCCGGGAAAGTAACACCAGGGAGGTGAAGCGGGGAGGACGGACAGAATGGAGGACAGGTGATGGGAGAAGAAGGAAGGGAGAGAGAAAGGTGGAAGAGCAATGATGAGAAGAGAAGCCAAAATAAGATGAAAATAACAAGAAGGAGATGGAGGGAAGAGGGAGTGTGAGGAGAGTCCAGCAGATGGAGGAAGGGCCACACCGCTTCCTCTATGACTACAGCAAGATCTCAGACAGAGGCAGAGACCTCTGCTCCACAGAAGAGATAAGAGCAGAGGACAGACAGCAGAGACAGGAGTCCCGGCTCCCATCCAATACCTCCTCCTCTGCTGCTATCAGGGATTTCAAGGCTTGGTCCATGGTGCGGAGTTCTGCTTCTAGCTCTCTGTACCGACTTAGGGAGGAAGCGACAATACTCAGAATCTGGGATTTCATTCTTCTCAGCTGTCACATGACTCCTGGGTCCATGACATCACTCACTAGCTTAGTGACATCATGGCCAGTAGGTCTGATATTCATGCTGGTGTCACACATGCCAGATTCTTGGAAAATGATGCTACAGTTTTTGTGCCAAAGCCAAAAGTGGATTCAAATGGGCTGGAAAATATAACTTCTCTTTCCTGATGGATACACTTCTAGCTTCAGTACAAAAACTGCTGTGTGTGAAACCAGCCTCAGTAAGTATTCAGATCATTACATTACTCACAGTACCCTGACATCACTGGTTAACAGACACCCTGAGAGGAGAGGTCTATGGAGGGGTTATACTGAGAGGAGAGGCTTATGGAGGGGTTACACTGAGAGGAGAGGCCTATGGAGGAGTTATACTGAGAGGAGAGGCTTATGGAGGGGTTACACTGAGAGGAGAGGCCTATGGAGGGGTTATACTGAGAGGAGAGGCTTATGGAGGGGTTACACTGAGAGGAGAGGCCTATGGAGGAGTTATACTGAGAGGAGAGGCCTATGGAGGGATTATACTGAGAGGAGAGGCTTATGGAGGGGTTACACTGAGAGGAGAGGCCTATGGAGGGGTTACACTGAGAGGAGAGGCTTATGGAGGGGTTACACTGAGAGGAGAGGCCTATGGAGGGGTTACACTGAGAGGAGAGGCTTATGGAGGGGTTACACTGAGAGGAGAGGCCTATGGAGGGGCTATACTGAGAGGAGAGGCCTATGGAGGGGTTACACTGAGAGGAGAGGCTTATGGAGGGATTATACTGAGAGGAGAGGCCTATGTAGGGGTTATACTGAGAGGAGAGGCTTATGGAGGGGTTACACTGAGAGGAGAGGCCTATGGAGGGATTACACTGAGAGGAGAGGCCTATGGAGGGGTTACACTGAGAGGAGAGGCCTATGGAGGGGTTACACTGAGAGGAGAGGCTTATGGAGGGGTTACACTGAGAGGAGAGGCCTATGGAGGGGTTACACTGAGAGGAGAGGCTTATGGAGGGGTTACACTGAGAGGAGAGGCCTATGGAGGGGCTATACTGAGAGGAGAGGCCTATGGAGGGGTTACACTGAGAGGAGAGGCTTATGGAGGGATTATACTGAGAGGAGAGGCCTATGTAGGGGTTATACTGAGAGGAGAGGCTTATGGAGGGGTTACACTGAGAGGAGAGGCCTATGGAGGGATTACACTGAGAGGAGAGGCCTATGGAGGGGTTACACTGAGAGGAGAGGCCTATGGAGGGGTTACACTGAGAGGAGAGGCTTATGGAGGGGTTACACTGAGAGGAGAGGCCTATGGAGGGATTACACTGAGAGGAGAGGCTTATGGAGGGATTATACTGAGAGGAGAGGCCTATGGAGGGGTTACACTGAGAGGAGAGGCCTATGGAGGGATTATACTGAGAGGAGAGGTCTATGGAGGGGTTATACTGAGAGGAGAGGCCTATGGAGGGATTATACTGAGAGGAGAGGCCTATGGAGGGATTATACTGAGAGGAGAGGCCTATGGAGGGATTATACTGAGAGGAGAGGCCTATGGAGGGATTATACTGAGAGGAGAGGCCTATGGAGGGATTATACTGAGAGGAGAGGCTTATGGAGGGATTATACTGAGAGGAGAGGCCTATGGAGGGGTTACACTGAGAGGAGAGGCCTATGGAGGGGTTATACTAAGAGGAGAGGCCTATGGAGGGGTTATACTAAGAGGAGAGGTCTATGGAGGGGTTATACTGAGAGGAGAGGCCTATGGAGGGGTTATACTGAGAGGAGAGGCTTATGGAGGGGTTATACTGAGAGGAGAGGCCTATGGAGGGGTTACACTGAGAGGAGAGGCCTATGGAGGGGTTACACTGAGAGGAGAGGCCTATGGAGGGGTTATACTGAGAGGAGAGGCCTATGGAGGGGTTATACTGAGAGGAGAGGCCTATGGAGGGGTTATACTGAGAGGAGAGGCCTATGGAGGGGTTATACTGAGAGGAGAGGCTTATGGAGGGGTTACACTGAGAGGAGAGGTCTATGGAGGGGTTACACTGAGAGGAGAGGTCTATGGAGGGGTTACACTGAGAGGAGACCCATGGAGGGGTTACACTGAGAGGAAAGGCCTATGGAGGGGTTATACTGAGAGGAGAGGCCTATGGGTTACACTGAGAGGAGAGGCTTATGGAGGGGTTATACTGAGAGGAGAGGTCTATGGAGGGATTACACTGAGAGGAGAGGCCTATGGAGGGGTTATACTGAGAGGAGAGGCCTATGGAGGGGTTATACTGAGAGGAGAGGCTTATGGAGGGATTACACTGAGAGGAGAGGCTTATGGAGGGGTTATACAGAGAGGAGAGGCCTATGGAGGGGTTACACTGAGAGGAGAGGCCTATGGAGGGGTATACTGAGAGGAGAGGTCTATGGAGGGGTTACACAGAGGAGAGGCTTATGGAGGGGTTATACTGAGAGGAGAGGCCTATGGAGGGGTTATACAGAGAGGAGAGGCCTATGGAGGGGTTATACTGAGAGGAGAGGCCTATGGAGGGGTTACACTGAGAGGAGAGGCCTATGGAGGGGTATACTGAGAGGAGAGGCCTATGGAGGGATTATACTGAGAGGAGAAGCCTATGGAGGGGTTATACAGAGAGGAGAGGCCTATGGAGGGGTTACACTGAGAGGAGAGGCCTATGGAGGGGTTATACTGAGAGGAGAGGCTTATGGAGGGGTTACACTGAGAGAAGAGGCCTATGGAGGGGTTACACTCAGAGGAGAGGTCTATGAGTTACACTGAGAGGAGAGGCCTATGGAGGGGTTATACTGAGAGTAGAGGCCTACTATATTGAGAGTTGAGGAAGATAACATAGTCGACCTCCCTAATATTAGATGAAGACTTTCCTGTCCACCATCACTACCTCACATGATCGGTACCCTGTCAGGAGGGTGGTCCGAGTCTCTACATGGCACTTTACTCACCTCTCAGCAACCTCGGCCCTTTCTTCAGATCGCTCCAGCTCTCCCTCTATTATCACTAATTTACGAGCGACCTGAGACACAAGAGATTAAAGGACAGATTAGATCTCGATCCTAGAAAACAAGACAATCATCACATAGAAGGAGACCAGGAGATGACCCGGGGGACCAGGAGATGACCCGGGGGACCAGGAGGAGACCAGGAGATGACCCGGGGGACCAGGAGGAGACCAGGAGATGACCCGGGGGACCAGGAAGAGACCAGGAGATGACCCGGGGGACCAGGAAGAGACCAGGAGATGACCCGGGGGACCAGGAGGAGACCAGGAGATGACCCGGGGGACCAGGAGGAGACCAGGAGATGACCCGGGGGACCAGGAGGAGACCAGGAGATGACCCGGGGGACCAGGAGGAGACCAGGAGATGACCCGGGGGACCAGGAGGAGACCAGGAGATGACCCGGGGGACCAGGAGGAGACCAGGAGATGACCCGGGGGACCAGGAGGAGACCAGGAGATGACCCGGGGGACCAGGAGGAGACCAGGAGATGACCCGGGGGACCAGGAGGAGACCAGGAGATGACCCGGGGGACCAGGAGGAGACCAGGAGATGACCCGGGGGACCAGGAGGAGACCAGGAGATGACCCGGGGGACCAGGAGGAGACCAGGAGATGACCCGGGGGACCAGGAGGAGACCAGGAGATGACCCGGGGGACCAGGAGGAGACCAGGAGATGACCCGGGGGACCAGGAGGAGACCAGGAGATGACCCGGGGGACCAGGAGGAGACCAGGAGATGACCCGGGGGACCAGGAGGAGACCAGGAGATGACCCGGGGGACCAGGAGGAGACCAGGAGATGACCCGGGGGACCAGGAGGAGACCAGGAGATGACCCGGGGGACCAGGAGGAGACCAGGAGATGACCCGGGGGACCAGGAGGAGACCAGGAGATGACCAGGGGATGACCCGGAGACCAGGAGATAACAGGAGGATCGGGAGGAGACCAGTAGAAGAACGAGTGTACTTATATCACAGGACCTATGGTAAGGGGCCCCGGGTGAACAGATATGGTAGGTGGCCCCCCAGAGGACTCACCTCCTCATACTTCCTGTCGGAGTCTTCAGCCACATGTTTGGCTTCCTTGAGCTGGAGGTCCTGGTCGTGCATCTTCTCCTCGTCTTTGGTGGCCCTGTTCTCTATGACTTTCATACCTCTGTGAAACAAAGAAGAGAAATGTAATAGTCTGCAGGAGATGTCACTATGTATCTGTCGGGAGGTACAGAGCAATGTTCTGCAGCCATGTAGGGGGGTCGGAGTGCAATAGTCTGCAGGAGATGTCACTATGTATCTGTCAGGAGGTACAGAGCAATGTTCTGCAGCCATGTAGGGGGGTCGGAGTGTAATAGTCTGCAGGAGATGTCACTATGTATCTGTCAGGAGGTACAGAGCAATGTTCTGCAGATGTGTGGGGGGTAATAGTCTGCAGCAGGCACCTCTCGCTCTCGTCCACAGCTTTCTCAGTCTCTTCCAGCTTCTGCAGGGCTGTTGCCAGTCTCTCCTGTGCGCGGTCCAGCTCCTCCTCCACCAGCTGGATGCGTCTGTTCAGAGAAGCCACATCCGCCTCCGCCTGCAACGGGAAAACAGTGTGTGACACATGACCCTGACCACTGGGGGGCGCTGTCACATTTCACTTACCACTGGGGGGAGCAGTCACATGTCCCCTGACCACTGGGGGGAGCAGTCACATGTCCCCTGACCACTGGGGGGAGCAGTCACATGTCCCCTGACCACTGGGGGGAGCAGTCACATGTCCCCTGACCACTGGGGGGAGCAGTCACATGTCCCCTGACCACTGGGGGGTGCAGTCACATGTCCCCTGACCACTGGGGGGTGCAGTCACATGTCCCCTGACCACTGGGGGGAGCAGTCACATGTCCCCTGACCACTGGGGGGAGCAGTCACATGTCCCCTGACCACTGGGGGGGGGGGGAGCATAGTCACATAGTCCAGAGACTCAGCATCACCCCGTCCCCATGACAGCTCTTCAGGTCATGAATAATTGATGAGGATGCGGCTATATGAAACCAGAGAGCAGCAGCTCATGTATTATTCACCAGTGACACACAACACCCGAAACCCGATCATAGGATGAGGGGCCGATCCCACCCCACCCAAAACTACACAAATCACTGGGGCGCGGAATGGTGTCACCAGGCAGTATGGGGGACACATGAATGGTGTAGAGATGATACCGGGCAGTATGGTGGACACATGGATGGTGTAGAGATGATACCGGGCAGTACGGTGGACACATGGATGGTGTAGAGATGATACCGGGCAGTACGGTGGACACACAGATGGTGTAGAGATGATACCGGGCAGTATGGTGGACACATGGATGGTGTAGAGATGATACCGGGCAGTATGGTGGACACATGGATGGTGTAGAGATGATACTGGGCAGTATGGTGGACACATGGATGGTGTACAGATGATACCGGGCAGTATGGTGGACACACGGATGGTGTAGAGATGATACCAGGCAGTACGGTGGACACATGGATGGTGTAGAGATGATACCGGGCAGTATGGTGGACACATGGATGGTGTAAAGATGATACTGGGCAGTATGGTGGACACATGGATGGTGTAGAGATGATACCGGGCAGTATGGTGGACACATGGATGGTGTAGAGATGATACCGGGCAGTATGGTGGACACATGGATGGTGTAGAGATGATACCGGGCAGTACGGTGGACACATGGATGGTGTAGAGATGATACCGGGCAGTACGGTGGACACACAGATGGTGTAGAGATGATACCGGGCAGTATGGTGGACACACAGATGGTGTAGAGATGATACCGGGCAGTATGGTGGACACACAGATGGTGTAGAGATGATACCGGGCAGTATGGTGGACACACAGATGGTGTACAGATGATACTGGGCAGTATGGTGGACACATGGATGGTGTAGAGATGATACTGGGCAGTATGGTGGACACATGGATGGTGTAGAGATGATACCGGGCAGTACGGTGGACATGGATGGTGTAGAGATGATACCGGGCAGTATGGTGGACACATGGATGGTGTAGAGATGATACCGGGCAGTATGGTGGACACATGGATGGTGTAGAGATGATACTGGGCAGTATGGTGGACACATGGATGGTGTAGAGATGATACCGGGCAGTATGGTGGACACATGGATGGTGTAGAGATGATACCGGGCAGTATGGTGGACACATGGATATGGTAGAGATGATACTGGGCAGTACGGTGGACACATGGATGGTGTAGAGATGATACCGGGCAGTATGGTGGACACACGGATGGTGTAGAGATGATACCAGGCAGTACGGTGGACACATGGATGGTGTAGAGATGATACCGGGCAGTATGGTGGACACATGGATGGTGTAGAGATGATACTGGGCAGTATGGTGGACACATGGATGGTGTAGAGATGATACCGGGCAGTATGGTGGACACATGGATGGTGTACAGATGATACCGGGCAGTATGGTGGACACATGGATGGTGTAGAGATGATACCGGGCAGTATGGTGGACACATGGATGGTGTAGAGATGATACTGGGCAGTATGGTGGACACACAGATGGTGTAGAGAGGATACCGGGCAGTATGGTGGACACATGGATATGGTAGAGATGATACTGGGCAGTACGGTGGACACATGGATGGTGTAGAGATGATACCGGGCAGTATGGTGGACACACGGATGGTGTAGAGATGATACCGGGCAGTATGGTGGACACATGGATGGTGTAGAGATGATACCGGGCAGTATGGTGGACACATGGATGGTGTAGAGATGATACCGGGCAGTATGGTGGACACATGGATGGTGTAGAGATGATACCGGGCAGTATGGTGGACACATGGATGGTGTAGAGATGATACCGGGCAGTATGGTGGACACATGGATGGTGTAGAGATGATACTGGGCAGTACGGTGGACACATGGATGGTGTAGAGATGATACCGGGCAGTACGGTGGACACATGGATGGTGTAGAGATGATACCGGGCAGTACGGTGGACACATGGATGGTGTAGAGATGATACCGGGCAGTATGGTGGACACATGGATGGTGTACAGATGATACCGGGCAGTATGGTGGACACATGGATGGTGTACAGATGATACCGGGCAGTATGGTGGACACATGGATGGTGTACAGATGATACCGGGCAGTATGGTGGACACATGGATGGGTTGGAGAGGATACCGGGCAGTATGGTGGACACATGGATGGTGTAGAGATGATACCGGGCAGTATGGTGGACACATGGATGGTGTAGAGATGATACCGGGCAGTATGGTGGACACATGGATGGTGTAGAGATGATACTGGGCAGTATGGTGGACACATGGATGGTGTAGAGATGATACCGGGCAGTACGGTGGACACATGGATGGTGTAGAGATGATACCGGGCAGTACGGTGGACACATGGATGGGTTGGAGAGGATACCGGGCAGTATGGTGGACACATGGATGGTGTAGAGATGATACTGGGCAGTATGGTGGACACATGGATGGTGTAGAGATGATACCGGGCAGTATGGTGGACACATGGATGGTGTAGAGATGATACTGGGCAGTATGGTGGACACACAGATGGTGTGTTGCCCCTCACAGTATTTTTACAGTCCATGTGTGAGTGGACTTACTCGCTCCCGCGCCTCCCTCTCCTCAGCCATCTCCTTCCTTAGCCGGTCTCCTCGTTCCTCAGCATTATCCACCTTCTCCTGAAGATCCTGGATCTTCTTCCTCACTGCAGCTAGTGATTGGGCACCAGGTAAGGACGACCTACAGGTGAGTCTATTCTAAATCTCATCTAGTCACAGTATGAGGTCACAGACCAAGTGTCAGCTCTTCAGACAATCACTGTGGACCTACCAGTGTGTACTACAAACTGGGGATGACATCACAGAAAGGCTAATGATGTCACAACCCACAAGGGGCCTCACCAGATATGATCTCATAACTACAAATAGTACAACAAGTAATTAGACTGGTCATACAAGAGACCGCATCAGGAGAGAGAGGAGAGCGAGGAGAGTGCACAGAGACCGGTCATACAGGAGACCGCACCAGGAGAGCGAGGAGAGAGAGCCGAGACTGGTCATACAAGAGACCACACCACGAGAGCAAGGAAAGTGTACAGAGACCGGACATAGAAGAGACAGCACCAGGAGAGCAAGGAGAGAGAGCCGAGACTGGTCATACGAGAGACTGCACCAGGAGAGAGAGGAGAGCGAGGAGAGTGCACAGAGACTGGTCATACAAGAGACCGCACAAGGAGAGCGAGGAGAGAGAGCCGAGACTGGTCATACAAGAGACCGCACCAGGAGAGCGAGGAGAGAGAGCCGAGATCAGTCATACAAGAGACCACACCACGAGAGCAAGGAGAGTGCACAGACACCCGACATAGAAGAGATCACACCAGGAGAACGAGGAGAGAGCGCCAAGATTAGTCATACAAGAGACCGCACCAGGAGAGCCGTGACCAGTCATACAAAAGACCGCACCAGCAGATTGAGGAGAGAGAGAGAAAAAGACAGCTGAGACCGATCATACAAGAGACCGCACAAGGAGAGCGAGGAAAGAGAGAGACCAGTCACACCAGAGACCACACCAGGAGAGTGAGGAGAGAGAGCCATACCAGTCATACAAGAGACCACACCAGGAGAGTGAGGAGAGAGAGCTGAGACCAGTCATACAAGAGACCGCACCAGGAGAGCCATGACCAGTCATACAAAAGACCGCACCAGCAGATTGAGGAGAGACAGCTGAGACCGATCATACAAGAGACCGCACCAGGAGAGCAAGGAAAGAGAGAGACCAGTCATACCAGAGACCGCACCAGGAGAGCGAGGAAAGAGAGAGACCAGTCATACCAGAGACCACACCAGGAGAGTGAGCCATACAAGAGACTGCACTAACAGAGTGATGAGAGAGCCGAGACCAGTCATACAAGAGACCGCACCAGCAGAGCGAGGAGAGAGAGCCGCGACCAGTAATACAAGAAACTGCACTAACAGGTTGAGGAGAGGGAGAGACAGCCAAGACCGATCATACAAGAGACCGCACCAGCAGAGCGAGGAGAGAGAGCCATACCAGTCATACAAGAGACTGCACCAGCAAAGCGAGGAGCGAGAGAGAGAGAGAGCTGAGACGACCATACAAGAGACCGCATCAGGAGAGCGAGGAGAGAGAGAGAGCAGAGACCGGTCATATAAGAGACCGCACCAGGAGAACGAGCCGAGACTGGTCATACAAGAGACCGCACCAGCAAAGCGAGGAGAGAGCCGAGACCGGTCATACAAGAGACCGCACCAGGAAAGCGAGGGGAGAGAGCAGAGACCAGTTATACAGAAGACCGCACCAGCAGAGCGAGGAGAGAGAGCCACGACAAGTCATACAAGAGACTGCACTAACAGGTTGAGGAGAGGGAGAGACAGCCAAGACTGATCATACAAGAGACCGCACAAGGAGAGCGAGGAAAGAAAGCAGAGACCAGTCATACAAGAGAGCGCACAAGGAGAGAGAGCCGAGACCAGTCATACAAGAGACCGCACCAGGAGAGCGAGGAGAGAGAGCAGAGACCGGTCATACAAGAGACCACGAGAGAGAAAGCCGAGACCAGTGATACAAGAGACTGCATTAGGAGTGAGAGCCGAGACCCGAGACCAGTCATACAAGAGACTGCACCAGGAGAGCGAGGAGAGAGAGCAGAGACCGGTCATACAAGAGACCACGAGAGAGAAAGCCGAGACCAGTGATACAAGAGACTGCATTAGGAGTGAGAGCCGAGACCCGAGACCAGTCATACAAGAGACTGCACCAGAAGAGCGAGGAACGAAAGAGAGCAGAGACCGGTCATACAAGAGACCGCACCAGCAGATTGAGGAGAGGGAGAGAGACAGCTGAGAACAATCATACAAGAGACCGCACCAGGAGAGCGAGGAGAGAGAGCCGAGACCAGTGATACAAGAGAGCGCACCAGCAGAGCGAGGAGAGAGAGAAGAGAGCGCACCAGCAGAGCGAGGAGACAGCTATTATTAGGATCTGTCCAGTCGCCTATATACCTATATACAACTTCACCACAAACAAACCCCCCATTACCACCAAGAATAAATACCAAACACTTGTATACAAAATCACCAATCTTTATTACTTCATAATACACAGACATCCCATCATCCCCAGGACACAACAAGATGGCGGCCACAGATCCACAGTGCAGACATCCCATCATCCCCAGGACACAACAAGATGGCGGCCACAGATCCACAGTGCACACATCCCATCATCCCCAGGACACAACAAGATGGCGGCCACAGATCCACAGTGCAGACATCCCATCATCCCCAGAACACAACAAGATGGCGGCCACAGATCCACAGTGCACACATCCCATCATCCCCAGGACACAACAAGATGGTGGCCACAGATCCACAGTGCAGACATCCTATCAGCCCCAGGACACAACAAGATGGCGGCCACAGATCCACAGTGCACACATCCCATCATCCCCAGGACACAACAAGATGGCGGCCACAGATCCACAGTGCACACATCCCATCATCCCCAGGACACAACAAGATGGCGGCCACAGATCCACAGTGCAGACATCCTACCAGCCCCAGGACACAACAAGATGGCGGCCACAGATCCACAGTGCACACATCCCATCATCCCCAGGACACAACAAGATGGCGGCCACAGATCCACAGTGCAGACATCCCATCATCCCCAGGACACAACAAGATGGCGGCCACAGATCCACAGTGCACACATCCCATCATCCCCAGGACACAACAAGATGGCGGCCACAGATCCACAGTGCAGACATCCCATCATCCCCAGGACACAACAAGATGGCGGCCACAGATCCACAGTGCAGACATCCCATCATCCCCAGGACACAACAAGATGGCGGCCACAGATCCACAGTGCACACATCCCATCATCCCCAGGACACAACAAGATGGCGGCCACAGATCCACAGTGCAGACATCCCATCATCCCCAGGACACAACAAGATGGCGGCCACAGATCCACAGTGCAGACATCCCATCATCCCCAGAACACAACAAGATGGCGGCCACAGATCCACAGTGCACACATCCCATCATCCCCAGGACACAACAAGATGGTGGCCACAGATCCACAGTGCAGACATCCTATCAGCCCCAGGACACAACAAGATGGCGGCCACAGATCCACAGTGCACACATCCCATCATCCCCAGGACACAACAAGATGGCGGCCACAGATCCACAGTGCACACATCCCATCATCCCCAGGACACAACAAGATGGCGGCCACAGATCCACAGTGCAGACATCCTATCAGCCCCAGGACACAACAAGATGGCGGCCACAGATCCACAGTGCAGACATCCCATCATCCCCAGGACACAACAAGATGGCGGCCACAGATCCACAGTGCAGACATCCCATCATCCCCAGGACACAACAAGATGGCGGCCACAGATCCACAGTGCAGACATCCCATCAGCCCCAGGACACAACAAGATGGCGGCCACAGATCCACAGTGCAGACATCCCATCAGCCCCAGGACACAACAAGATGGCGGCCACAGATCCACAGTGCAGACATCCTATCAGCACCAGGACACAATAAGATGGCGGCCACAGATCCACAGTGCAGACATCCCATCAGCCCCAGGACACAACAAGATGGCGGCCACAGATCCACAGTGCAGACATCCCATCAGCCCCAGGACACAACAAGATGGCGGCCACAGATCCACAGTGCAGACATCCCATCAGCCCCAGGACACAACAAGATGGCGGCCACAGATCCACAGTGCAGACATCCCATCAGCCCCAGGACACAACAAGATGGCGGCCACAGATCCACAGTGCAGACATCCCATCATCCCCAGGACACAACAAGATGGCGGCCACAGATCCACAGTGCAGACATCCCATCATCCCCAGGACACAACAAGATGGCGGCCACAGATCCACAGTGCAGACATCCCATCAGCCCCAGGACACAACAAGATGGCGGCCACAGATCCACAGTGCACACATCCCATCATCCCCAGGACACAACAAGATGGCGGCCACAGATCCACAGTGCACACATCCCATCATCCCCAGGACACAACAAGATGGCGGCCACAGATCCACAGTGCACACATCCCATCATCCCCAGGACACAACAAGATGGCGGCCACAGATCCACAGTGCAGACATCCTATCAGCACCAGGACACAACAAGATGGTGGCCACAGATCCACAGTGCAGACATCCTATCAGCCCCAGGACACAACAAGATGGCGGCCACAGATCCACAGTGCAGACATCCCATCAGCCCCAGGACACAACAAGATGGCGGCCACAGATCCACAGTGCAGACATCCTATCAGCACCAGGACACAACAAGATGGCGGCCACAGATCCACAGTGCAGACATCCTATCAGCCCCAGGACACAACAAGATGGCGGCCACAGATCCACAGTGCAGACATCCTATCAGCCCAAGGACACAACAAGATGGCGGCCACAGATCCACAGTGCAGACATCCTATCATCCCCAGGACACAACAAGATGGCGGCCACAGATCCACAGTGCAGACATCCCATCATCCCCAGGACACAACAAGATGGCGGCCACAGATCCACAGTGCACACATCCCATCATCCCCAGGACACAACAAGATGGCGGCCACAGATCCACAGTGCACACATCCCATCATCCCCAGGACACAACAAGATGGCGGCCACAGATCCACAGTGCAGACATTCCATCAGCCCCAGGACACAACAAGATGGCGGCCACAGATCCACAGTGCAGACATCCCATCATCCCCAGGACACAACAAGATGGCGGCCACAGATCCACAGTGCAGACATCCCATCAGCCCCAGGACACAACAAGATGGCGGCCACAGATCCACAGTGCAGACATCCCATCAGCCCCAGGACACAACAAGATGGCGGCCACAGATCCACAGTGCAGAGATCTCACAACTACCCACATGTGGTAATAGGTAATACCGCGCCAATATTCAATCAATACTGTACCAAACTATTCCTACACTGTTACGCCTTGTCCACACACCACCTGCAGCCCTATGTAACACCACAGATAACACAGTGATATCTCTGAGTACAGATAATGTAGTAGTCACCTGCAGTCCTATGTAACACCACAGATAACACAGTGATATCTCTGAGTACAGATAATGTAGTAGTCACCTGCAGTCCTATGTAACACCACAGATAACACAGTGATATCTCTGAGTACAGATAATGTAGTAGTCACCTGCAGTCCTATGTAACTCCACAGATAACACAGTGATATCTCTGAGTACAGATAATGTAGTAGTCACCTGCAGCCCTATGTAACACCACAGATAACACAGTGATATCTCTGAGTACAGATAATGTAGTAGTCACCTGCAGTCCTATGTAACACCACAGATAACACAGTGATATCTCTGAGTACAGATAATGTAGATGTCACCTGCAGTCCTATGTAACAGCACAGATAACACAGTGATATCTCTGAGTACAGATAATGTAGTAGTCACCTGCAGTCCTATGTAACACCACAGATAACAGAGTGATATCTCTGTACAGATAATGTAGTAGTCACCTGCAGTCCTATGTAACAGCACAGATAACACAGTGATATCTCTGAGTACAGATAATGTAGTAGATGTCACCTGCAGTCCTATGTAACAGCACAGATAACACAGTGATATCTCTGAGTACAGATAATGTAGCTGTCACCTGCAGTCCTATGTAACAGCACAGATAACACAGTGATATCTCTGAGTACAGATAATGTAGTAGCTGTCACCTGCAGTCCTATGTAACAGCACAGATAACACAGTGATATCTCTGAGTACAGATAATGTAGTAGTCACCTGCAGTCCTATGTAACACTACAGACAACACAGTGATATCTCTGAGTACAGATAATGTAGTAGTCACCTGCAGTCCTATGTAACACCACAAATAACACAGTGATATCTCTGAGTACAGATAATGTAGTAGGCACCTGCAGTCCTATGTAACACCACAGATAACACAGTGATATCTCTGAGTACAGAAAATGTAGTAGGCACCTGCAGTCCTATGTAACACCACAGATAACACAGTGATATCTCTGAGTACAGATAATGTAGTAGTCACCTGCAGTCCTATGTAACAGCACAGATAACACAGTGATATCTCTGAGGACAGATAATGTAGTAGTCACCTGCAGTCCTATGTAACAGCACAGATAACACAGTGATATCTCTGAGTACAGATAATGTAGTAGCTGTCACCTGCAGTCCTATGTAAGAGCACAGATAACACAGTGATATCTGAGTACAGATAATGTAGTATATGTCACCTGCAGTCCTATGTAACAGAACAGATAACACTGTGATATCTCTGAGTACAGATAATGTAGTCACCTGCAGTCCTATGTAACAGCACAGATAACACAGTGATATTTCTGAGTACAGATAATGTAGTAGTCACCTGCAGTCCTATGTAACACCACAGATAACAGAGTGATATCTCTGTACAGATAATGTAGTAGTCACCTGCAGTCCTATGTAACAGCACAGATAACACAGTGATATCTCTGAGTACAGATAATGTAGTAGATGTCACCTGCAGTCCTATGTAACAGCACAGATAACACAGTGATATCTCTGAGTACAGATAATGTAGCTGTCACCTGCAGTCCTATGTAACAGCACAGATAACACAGTGATATCTCTGAGTACAGATAATGTAGTAGCTGTCACCTGCAGTCCTATGTAACAGCACAGATAACACAGTGATATCTCTGAGTACAGATAATGTAGTAGTCACCTGCAGTCCTATGTAACACTACAGACAACACAGTGATATCTCTGAGTACAGATAATGTAGTAGTCACCTGCAGTCCTATGTAACACCACAAATAACACAGTGATATCTCTGAGTACAGATAATGTAGTAGGCACCTGCAGTCCTATGTAACACCACAGATAACACAGTGATATCTCTGAGTACAGATAATGTAGTAGGCACCTGCAGTCCTATGTAACACCACAGATAACACAGTGATATCTCTGAGTACAGATAATGTAGTAGTCACCTGCAGTCCTATGTAACAGCACAGATAACACAGTGATATCTCTGAGGACAGATAATGTAGTAGTCACCTGCAGTCCTATGTAACAGCACAGATAACACAGTGATATCTCTGAGTACAGATAATGTAGTAGCTGTCACCTGCAGTCCTATGTAAGAGCACAGATAACACAGTGATATCTGAGTACAGATAATGTAGTATATGTCACCTGCAGTCCTATGTAACAGAACAGATAACACTGTGATATCTCTGAGTACAGATAATGTAGTCACCTGCAGTCCTATGTAACAGCACAGATAACACAGTGATATCTCTGAGTACAGATAATGTAGTAGTCACCTGCAGTCCTATGTAACACCACAGATAACAGTGATATCTCTGAGTACAGATAATGTAGTAGTCACCTGCAGTCCTATGTAACACCACAGATAACACAGTGATATCTCTGAGTACAGATAATGTAGTAGTCACCTGCAGTCCTATGTAACACCACAGATAACACAGTGATATCTCTGAGGACAGATAATGTAGTAGTCACCTGCAGTCCTATGTAACACCACAGATAACAGTGATATCTCTGAGTACAGATAATGTAGTAGTCACCTGCAGTCCTATGTAACACCACAGATAACATGTGGCGGTGAGGGGTCTCAGGTGTCTGCAGGTTGTACCTCATTGTGTCTCAGTTCTCTCTCTCTCTGTGTCTCTGTCTCCGCGGAGCGCTTCCTCCTCCTCCTCTGAGGTAATCACCTTCATCCTCCTCCTTATAAGATCAGCCACTGCTTATAATATACACCCCCCCCTCTAACCGTATGATGTCACCGCCAATGATATTATACATGTGAGGAGGAGGAGGAGATTATACATGTGAGGAGGAGGAGGAGGAGATTATACATGTGAGGAGGAGGAGGAGATTATACACGTGAGGAGGAGGAGGAGGAGATTATACATGTGAGGAGGAGATTATACATGTGAGGGGGAGGAGGAGATTATACATGTGAGGAGGAGGAGATTATACATGTGAGGAGGAGGAGATTATACATGTGAGGAGGAGATTATACATGTGAGGAGGAGGAGGAGATTATACATGTGAGGAGGAGGAGGAGATTATACATGTGAGGAGGAGGAGGAGATTATACATGTGAGGAGGAGGAGGAGATTATACATGTGAGGAGGAGGAGGAGATTATACATGTGAGGAGGAGGAGGAGATTATACATGGGAGGAGGAGGAGGAGATTATACATGTGAGGAGGAGGAGGAGATTATACATGTGAGGAGGAGGAGGAGATTATACATGTGAGGAGGAGGAGGAGATTATACATGTGAGGAGGAGGAGGAGATTATACATGTGAGGAGGAGATTATACATGTGAGGAGGAGATTATACATGTGAGGAGGAGGAGGAGATTATACATGTGAGGAGGAGGAGGAGATTATACATGTGAGGAGGAGGAAGAGGAGGAGGAGATTATACATGTGAGGGGGAGGAGGAGATTATACATGTGAGGGGGAGGAGGAGATTATACATGTGAGGAGGAGGAGATTATACATGTGAGAAGGAGGAGGAGGAGATTATACATGTGAGGAGGAGGAGGAGATTATACATGTGAGGAGGAGGAGGAGGAGATTATACATGTGAGGAGGAGGAGATTATACATGTGAGGGGGAAGAGGAGATTATACATGTGAGGAGGGGGAAGAGGAGATTATACATGTGAGGAGGAGGAGATTATACATGTGAGAAGGAGGAGGAGGAGATTATACATGTGAGGAGGAGGAGGAGATTATACATGTGAGGAGGAGGAGGAGGAGATTATACATGTGAGGAGGAGGAGGAGGAGATTATACATGTGAGGAGGAGGAGGAGGAGATTATACATGTGAGGAGGAGGAGGAGATTATACATGTGAGGAGGAGGAGATTATACATGTGAGGGGGAAGAGGAGATTATACATGTGAGGAGGGGGAGGAGGAGATTATACATGTGAGGGGGAAGAGGAGATTATACATGTGAGGAGGAGGAGGAGATTATACATGTGAGGAGGAGGAGGAGATTATACATGTGAGGAGGAGATTATACATGTGAGGAGGAGGAGGAGATTATACATGTGAGGAGGAGGAGGAGATTATACATGTGAGGGGGAGGAGATTATACATGTGAGGAGGAGGAGATTATACATGTGAGGAGGAGGAAGAGATTATACATGTGAGGAGGAGGAGGAGATTATACATGTGAGGAGGAGGAGGAGATTATACATGTGAGGAGGAGGAAGAGGAGGAGGAGATTATACATGTGAGGGGGAGGAGGAGATTATACATGTGAGGGGGAGGAGGAGATTATACATGTGAGGAGGAGGAGATTATACATGTGAGAAGGAGGAGGAGGAGATTATACATGTGAGGAGGAGGAGGAGATTATACATGTGAGGAGGAGGAGGAGGAGATTATACATGTGAGGAGGAGGAGATTATACATGTGAGGGGGAAGAGGAGATTATACATGTGAGGAGGGGGAGGAGGAGATTATACATGTGAGGGGGAAGAGGAGATTATACATGTGAGGGGGAGGAGGAGATTATACATGTGAGAAGGAGGAGATTATACATGTGAGGAGGAGGAGGAGATTATACATGTGAGGAGGAGGAGGAGATTATACATGTGAGGAGGAGGAGGAGGAGATTATACATGTGAGGAGGAGGAGGAGATTATACATGTGAGGAGGAGGAGGAGGAGATTATACATGTGAGGAGGGGGAGGAGGAGGAGATTATACATGTGAGGAGGAGGAGGAGGAGATTATACATGTGAGGAGGGGGAGGAGGAGGAGATTATACATGTGAGGAGGAGGAGGAGGAGATTATACATGTGAGGAGGGGGAGGAGGAGATTATACATGTGAGGAGAAGGAGATTATACATGTGAGGGGGAGGAGGAGATTATACATGTGAGGAGGAGGAGGAGATTATACATGTGAGGTGGAGGAGGAGGAGATTATACATGTGAGGAGGAGGAGGAGATTATACATGTGAGGAGGAGGAGATTATACATGTGAGGAGGAGGAGGAGATTATACATGTGAGGTGGAGGAGGAGGAGATTATACATGTGAGGAGGAGGAGGAGATTATACATGTGAGGAGGAGGAGGAGATTATACATGTGAGGAGGAGGAGATTATACATGTGAGGAGGAGGAGGAGATTATACATGTGAGGAGGAGATTATACATGTGAGGAGGAGGAGGAGGAGATTATACATGTGAGGAGGAGGAGGAGATTATACATGTGAGGAGGAGGAGGAGATTATACATGTGAGGGGGAGGAGGAGATTATACATGTGAGGAGGAGGAGGAGATTATACATGTGAGGAGGAGGAGATTATACATGTGAGGAGGAGGAGATTATACATGTGAGGAGGAGGAGATTATACATGTGAGGAGGAGGAGGAGATTATACATGTGAGGAGGAGGAGATTATACATGTGAGGAGGAGGAGGAGATTATACATGTGAGGAGGGGGAGGAGGAGATTATACATGTGAGGAGGAGGAGATTATACATGTGAGGAGGAGGAGGAGATTATACATGTGAGGAGGGGGAGGAGGAGGAGATTATACATGTGAGGGGGAAGAGGAGATTATACATGTGAGGAGGAGGAGATTATACATGTGAGGGGGAGGAGGAGGAGATTATACATGTGAGGGGGAGGAGGAGGAGATTATACATGTGAGGAGGAGGAGGAGGAGATTATACATGTGAGGGGGAGGAGATTATACATGTGAGGAGGAGGAGGAGGAGGAGATTATACATGTGAGGAGGAGGAGGAGATTATACATGTGAGGGGGAGGAGATTATACATGTGAGGGGGAGGAGATTATACATGTGAGGAGGAGGAGGAGATTATACATGTGAGGAGGAGGAGGAGATTATACATGTGAGGAGGAGGAGGAGATTATACATGTGAGGAGGAGGAGGAGGAGATTATACATGTGAGGAGGAGGAGGAGATTATACATGTGAGGGGGAGGAGATTATACATGTGAGGAGGAGGAGATTATACATGTGAGGGGGAGGAGGAGATTATACATGTGAGGAGGAGGAGGAGATTATACATGTGAGGAGGAGGAGGAGATTATACATGTGAGGAGGAGGAGGAGATTATACATGTGGGGGGGAGGAGGAGATTATACATGTGAGGGGGAGGAGGAGATTATACATGTGAGGAGGAGGAGGAGATTATACATGTGAGGGGAGGAGGAGATTATACATAGGAGGAGGAGGAGATTATACATGTGAGGGGGAGGAGGAGGAGATTATACATGTGAGGGGGAGGAGGAGATTATACATGTGAGGAGGAGGAGATTATACATGTGAGGAGGAGGAGATTATACATGTGAGGAGGAGGAGATTATACATGTGAGGAGGAGGAGGAGGAGATTATACATGTGAGGGGAGGAGATTATACATGTGAGGAGGAGGAGGAGGAGATTATACATGTGAGGAGGAGGAGGAGATTATACATGTGAGGAGGAGGAGGAGATTATACATGTGAGGAGGAGGAGGAGATTATACATGTGAGGGGGAGGAGATTATACATGTGAGGAGGAGGAGGAGGAGATTATACATGTGAGGGGGAGGAGATTATACATGTGAGGAGGAGGAGGAGGAGATTATACATGTGAGGAGGAGGAGGAGATTATACATGTGAGGGGGAGAGATTATACATGTGAGGAGGAGGAGATTATACATGTGAGGGGGAGGAGGAGATTATACATGTGAGGAGGAGGAGGAGATTATACATGTGAGGAGGAGGAGGAGATTATACATGTGAGGAGGAGGAGGAGATTATACATGTGAGGAGGAGGAGATTATACATGTGAGGAGGAGGAGGAGGAGATTATACATGTGAGGGGGAGGAGGAGGAGATTATACATGTGAGGGGGAGGAGGAGGAGATTATACATGTGAGGGGGAGGAGGAGGAGATTATACATGTGAGGGGGAGGAGGAGGAGATTATACATGTGAGGGGGAGGAGGAGGAGATTATACATGTGAGGGGGAGGAGGAGGAGATTATACATGTGAGGGGGGGGAGGAGGAGGAGATTATACATAGGAGGAGGAGGAGATTATACATGTGAGGAGGGGGAGGAGGAGATTATACATGTGAGGAGGGGGAGGAGGAGATTATACATGCGGCTCAGGGAAGAAACAGAGCGCTGCACATCACACCTATGGCTGATACTAGTGCCGCTTGGCTAAATAAAAAACACATCAGAATTTTGTGTATGAATTGATCAAGCCATACTGCCCCATGTACATCGTGCAGGTATCTGATACACATGGGTCCCTACACTAAGTCCACACCGTGCCAGTCAGTGGCCACCAACCCCGCAGGCGTGCACAGCCAGGGAACGGGGGCCATGGGACGGCCCTGCGACCCCCATGCCACAGGACCAGACCCAAAAACACCACACCAGAACCCGGCCAGCACCGCCGGCGGAGAAGGTCGCCCCCAAGCAGCACAAGTCTGGATAAGGTATTGCGCTCACCATAGCTGCAGCAAACAGAATGGGAAAAAAACTTGTGCTGCTTGGGGGCGACCTTCTCCGCCGGCGGTGCTGGCCGGGTTCTGGTGTGGTGTTTTTGGGTCTGGTCCTGTGGCATGGGGGTCGCAGGGCCGTCCCATGGCCCCCGTTCCCTGGCTGTGCACGCCTGCGGGGTTGGTGGCCACTGACTGGCACGGTGTGGACTTAGTGTAGGGACCCATGTGTATCAGATACCGGCACGAGGTACATGGGGCAGTATGGCTTGATCAATTCATACACAAAATTCTGATGTGTTTTTTATTTAGCCAAGCGGCACTAGTATCAGCCATAGGGGTGAGGTGCAGCACTCTGTTTCTTCCCTGAGCCACGAGGAGATTATACATGTGAGGAGGAGGAGGAGATTATACATAGGAGGAGGAGATTATACTTGTGAGGGGGAGGAGGAGATTATACATAGGAGGAGGAGATTATACTTGTGAGGGGGAGGAGGAGATTATACATGTGAGGAGGAGGAGGAGATTATACACGTGAGGAGGAGGAGATTATACATGTGAGGAGGAGGAGGAGAGTATACATGTGAGGAGGAGGAGGAGATTATACATAGGAGGAGGAGGAGATTATACATGTGAGGGGGAGGAGGAGGAGATTATACATGTGAGGAGGAGATTATACATAGGAGGAGGAGGAGATTATACATGTGAGGAGGAGGAGGAGATTATACATGTGGGGGGGAGGAGGAGATTATACATGTGAGGGGGAGGAGGAGGAGATTATACATGTGAGGAGGAGGAGATTATACATAGGAGGAGGAGGAGATTATACATGTGAGGGGAGGAGGAGATTATACATAGGAGGAGGAGGAGATTATACATGTGAGGGGAGGAGGAGATTATACATGTGAGGAGGAGATTATACATGTGAGGAGGAGGAGGAGATTATACATGTGAGGAGGAGGAGATTATACATAGGAGGAGGAGGAGGAGATTATACATGTGAGGGGAGGAGGAGTTTATACATGTGAGGGGGAGGAGGAGATTATACATGTGAGGAGGAGGAGGAGATTATACATGTGAGGGGGAGGAGGAGGAGGAGATTATACATGTGAGGAGGAGATTATACATGTGAGGAGGAGGAGGAGGAGATTATACATGTGAGGAGGAGATTATACATGTGAGGAGGAGGAGGAGGAGATTATACATGTGAGGAGGAGGAGGAGATTATACATGTGAGGAGGAGGAGGAGGAGATTATACATGTGAGGAGGAGGAGGAGGAGATTATACATGTGAGGAGGAGGAGATTATACATGTGAGGAGGAGGAGATTATACATGTGAGGGGGAGGAGGAGGAGATTATACATGTGAGGGGGAGGAGGAGATTATACATGTGAGGAAGAGGAGGAGATTATACATGTGAGGAGGAGGAGGAGATTATATAGTTACATAGTTACATAGTTACATAGTTAATACGGTTGAAAAAAGACACATGTGAGGAGGAGGAGGAGATTATACATAGGAGGAGGAGATTATACATGTGAGGAGAAGATTATACATGTGAGGAGGAGGAGATTATACATGTGAGGAGGAGGAGGAGATTATACATGTGAGGAGGAGGAGATTATACATGTGAGGAGGAGGAGATTATACATGTGAGGAGGAGGAGATTATACATGTGAGGAGGAGGAGATTATACATGTGAGGAGGAGGAGATTATACATGTGAGGAGGAGGAGGAGGAGATTATACATAGGAGGAGGAGATTATACATAGGAGGAGGAGATTATACATGTGAGGAGGAGATTATACATGTGAGGAGGAGGAGATTATACATGTGAGGAGGAGGAGGAGATTATACATGTGAGGAGGAGGAGGAGATTATACATGTGAAGAGGAGGAGATTATACTTAGGAGGAGGAGGAGATTATACTTAGGAGGAGGAGGAGATTATACATGTGAAGAGGAGGAGAAGATTATACATGTGAGGAGGAGGAGATTATACATGTGAGGAGGAGGAGATTATACATGTGAGGAGGAGGAGATTATACATGTGAAGAGGAGGAGGAGATTATACATGTGAAGAGGAGGAGATTATACTTAGGAGGAGGAGGAGATTATACTTAGGAGGAGGAGGAGATTATACATGTGAAGAGGAGGAGAAGATTATACATGTGAGGAGGAGGAGATTATACATGTGAGGAGGAGGAGATTATACTTAGGAGGAGGAGGAGATTATACATGTGAGGAGGAGGAGATTATACTTAGGAGGAGGAGGAGATTATACTTAGGAGGAGGAGGAGATTATACATGTGAAGAGGAGGAGGAGGAGATTAGATAGGAGGAGGGGAGTATACAGACTTGGGCCACTACGCACAGTCTATGCACAGTACAAGCTTAGTACACGCACAGTATACGCACAGCACAGTACACGCACAGTATACGCACAGCACAGTACACGCACAGCACGGTCTACGCACTGTCTACGCACGCACAGCACAGTACACGCTCAGTACACGCACAGTATACGCACAGCACAGTACACGCACAGTATACGCACAGCACAGTACACGCACAGCATGGTCTACGCACGCACAGCACAGTACACGCTCAGTACACGCACAGTATACGCACAGCACAGTACATGCTCAGTACATGCACAGTATACGCACAGCACAGTACACGCACAGCACGGTCTACGCACTTTCTACGCACGCACAGCACAGTACACGCTCAGTACACGCACAGTATACGCACAGCACAGTACATGCTCAGTACACGCACAGTATACGCACAGCACAGTACACGCACAGCACGGTCTACGCACTGTCTACGCACGCACAGCACAGTACACGCACAGCACGGTCTACGCACGCACAGCACAGTACACGCACAGCACGGTCTACGCACGCACAGCACAGCACAGCACAGTACAAGCTCAGTACAGGCACAGCTTAGGGTATGTTCACATCTCGTTTTTTGTCCTCACGTCGGGCTACACATCAGGAATCAGTGCAAAAAGGATATGGACGTGCAGGCCGACGGCCACATGACGGCTACATTGACGTAAATGATCAGGACGGAGTGATTATGTGACTGTGTTGTGCTCATTTGCGGGACGTACACAGCTTTTGTGCAGGACTCCAAAGCGTGGCCGACCAATACCCTCTGTATACACTCCGGCCGGGATTCCATGCAGCTGCACACAAAACTAAGACGTCAATGTTGCACGGCCGCAAACAACGTAAAGTGCGGCTCCAGCAGTACTATACATTATGCAAATGTAAGAATAGAAGACAGAGGCGGCACTATTGGTGTATATGGCGGAATAGGTTCAGGCGAGACCAGTGATGGCAGACACTGGACTGTAACCGGCATATGCAGGTAGATAGCACTCACCGCCCCAGACGCCCCCGCACCCCACCACCCCTCCCCCTCCCTGTGAAATCATCACTGATAGACAATCCGGTCAGTGCTGTGGATTCTTCTATCTACCTCCTTATCTGCAATGGCTAAATGGAGCGTGTGCACTCCCGAATGTAATATATACACCCGACTGTAATATATACACCCGGATGTAATATATATTCACCCGAACGAAATATATATACACCCGACTGTAATATATATACACCTGAATGTAATCTATATTCACCCGACTGTAATATATAAACCCCGACTGTAATATATATACACCTGAATGTAATCTATATTCACCCGACTGTAATATATATACACCTGAATGTAATATATACACCCGTATGTAATCTATATTCACCCGAACGAAATATATATACACCCGACTGTAATATATATACACCTGAATGTAATCTATATTCACCCGACTGTAATATATATACACCTGAATGTAATCTATATTCACCCGACTGTAATATATATTCACCCGACAGTAATATATATACACCCGACTGTAATATATATACACCTGAATGTAATCTATATTCACCCGAACAAAATATATATACACCCGACTGTAATATATATACACCTGAATGTAATCTATATTCACCCGACTGTAATATATATACACCCGACTGTAATATATATACACCTGAATGTAATCTATATTCACCCGACTGTAATATATATACACCCGACTGTAATATATATACACCTGAATGTAATATATACACCCGTTTGTAATCTATATTCACCCGAACAAAATATATATACACCCGACTGTAATATATATATACACCTGAATGTAATCTATATTCACCCGAACGAAATATATATACACCCGACTGTAATCTATATTCACCCGAATGTAATATATATACACCCGACTGTAATATATATACACCCGAATGTAATATATATACACCTGAATGTAATCTATATTCACCTAACTGTAATATATATACACCCGACTGTAATATATATACACCCGACTGTAATATATATACACCCGACTGTAATATATATACACCCGACTGTAATATATATACACCCGGATGTAATATATACACTCCCGAATGTAATATATACACTCCCGAATGTAATATATACACCCGGATGTAATATATACACCCGGATGTAATATATATACACCCGGATGTAATATATACACTCCCGGATGTAATATATACACCCGGATGTAATATATACACCCTGAATGTAATATATATACACCCAAATGTAATATATACACAGCCAAATGTAATATATATACACCCGTATGTAATATGTATACACCCGTATGTAATATGTATACACCCGTATGTAATATATATACACCCGGATGTAATATATACACACCCGAATGTAATATATATACACCCTGAATGTAATATACACACCTGGATGTATTATATACACCCGACTGTAATATATATACACCCTGAATGTAATATATACACCCGGATGTAATATATACACTCCCGAATGTAATATATACACCTGAATATAATATATATACACACCAATGTAATATATACACCCGAATGTAATATATACACTCCCGAATATAATATATATACACCCGAATGTAATATATATATACACCCGACTGTAATATATATACACCTGAATGTAATCTATATTCACCCGAATGTAATATATATTCACCCGAACGAAATATATATACACCCGACTGTAATATATATACACCTGAATGTAATCTATATTCACCCGACTGTAATATATAAACCCCGACTGTAATATATATACACCTGAATGTAATCTATATTCACCCGACTGTAATATATATACACCTGAATGTAATATATACACCCGTATGTAATCTATATTCACCCGAACGAAATATATATACACCCGACTGTAATATATATACACCTGAATGTAATCTATATTCACCCGACTGTAATATATATACACCTGAATGTAATCTATATTCACCCGACTGTAATATATATTCACCCGACAGTAATATATATACACCCGACTGTAATATATATACACCTGAATGTAATCTATATTCACCCGAACAAAATATATATACACCCGACTGTAATATATATACACCTGAATGTAATCTATATTCACCCGACTGTAATATATATACACCCGACTGTAATATATATACACCTGAATGTAATCTATATTCACCCGACTGTAATATATATACACCCGACTGTAATATATATACACCTGAATGTAATATATACACCCGTTTGTAATCTATATTCACCCGAACAAAATATATATACACCCGACTGTAATATATATACACCTGAATGTAATCTATATTCACCCGAACGAAATATATATACACCCGACTGTAATCTATATTCACCCGAATGTAATATATATACACCCGACTGTAATATATATACACCCGAATGTAATATATATACACCTGAATGTAATCTATATTCACCTAACTGTAATATATATACACCCGACTGTAATATATATACACCCGACTGTAATATATATACACCCGACTGTAATATATATACACCCGACTGTAATATATATACACCCGGATGTAATATATACACTCCCGAATGTAATATATACACTCCCGAATGTAATATATACACCCGGATGTAATATATACACCCGGATGTAATATATATACACCCGGATGTAATATATACACTCCCGGATGTAATATATACACCCGGATGTAATATATACACCCTGAATGTAATATATATACACCCAAATGTAATATATACACAGCCAAATGTAATATATATACACCCGTATGTAATATGTATACACCCGTATGTAATATGTATACACCCGTATGTAATATATATACACCCGGATGTAATATATACACACCCGAATGTAATATATATACACCCTGAATGTAATATACACACCTGGATGTATTATATACACCCGACTGTAATATATATACACCCTGAATGTAATATATACACCCGGATGTAATATATACACTCCCGAATGTAATATATACACCTGAATATAATATATATACACACCAATGTAATATATACACCCGAATGTAATATATACACTCCCGAATATAATATATATACACCCGAATGTAATATATATATACACCCGACTGTAATATATATACACCTGAATGTAATCTATATTCACCCGAATGTAATATATATTCACCCGAACGAAATATATATACACCCGACTGTAATATATATACACCTGAATGTAATCTATATTCACCCGACTGTAATATATAAACCCCGACTGTAATATATATACACCTGAATGTAATCTATATTCACCCGACTGTAATATATATACACCTGAATGTAATATATACACCCGTATGTAATCTATATTCACCCGAACGAAATATATATACACCCGACTGTAATATATATACACCTGAATGTAATCTATATTCACCCGACTGTAATATATATACACCTGAATGTAATCTATATTCACCCGACTGTAATATATATTCACCCGACAGTAATATATATACACCCGACTGTAATATATATACACCTGAATGTAATCTATATTCACCCGAACAAAATATATATACACCCGACTGTAATATATATACACCTGAATGTAATCTATATTCACCCGACTGTAATATATATACACCCGACTGTAATATATATACACCTGAATGTAATCTATATTCACCCGAACAAAATATATATACACCCGACTGTAATATATATACACCTGAATGTAATCTATATTCACCCGACTGTAATATATATACACCCGACTGTAATATATATACACCTGAATGTAATCTATATTCACCCGACTGTAATATATATACACCCGACTGTAATATATATACACCTGAATGTAATATATACACCCGTTTGTAATCTATATTCACCCGAACAAAATATATATACACCCGACTGTAATATATATACACCTGAATGTAATCTATATTCACCCGAACGAAATATATATACACCCGACTGTAATCTATATTCACCCGAATGTAATATATATACACCCGACTGTAATATATATACACCCGAATGTAATATATATACACCTGAATGTAATCTATATTCACCTAACTGTAATATATATACACCCGACTGTAATATATATACACCCGACTGTAATATATATACACCCGACTGTAATATATATACACCCGACTGTAATATATATACACCCGACTGTAATATATATACACCCGGATGTAATATATACACTCCCGAATGTAATATATACACTCCCGAATGTAATATATACACCCGGATGTAATATATACACCCGGATGTAATATATATACACCCGGATGTAATATATACACTCCCGGATGTAATATATACACCCGGATGTAATATATACACCCTGAATGTAATATATATACACCCAAATGTAATATATACACAGCCAAATGTAATATATATACACCCGTATGTAATATGTATACACCCGTATGTAATATGTATACACCCGTATGTAATATATATACACCCGGATGTAATATATACACACCCGAATGTAATATATATACACCCTGAATGTAATATACACACCTGGATGTATTATATACACCCGACTGTAATATATATACACCCTGAATGTAATATATACACCCGGATGTAATATATACACTCCCGAATGTAATATATACACCTGAATATAATATATATACACACCAATGTAATATATACACCCGAATGTAATATATACACTCCCGAATATAATATATATACACCCGAATGTAATATATATATACACCCGACTGTAATATATATACACCCTGAATGTAATATATACACCCGGATGTAATATATACACCCGAATGTAATATATACACAGCCGAATGTAATATATATATATATATATATATACACACACCATGAATGTAATATATACACAGCCGAACGTAATATATACACAGCCGAATGTAATATATATACACCCGGATGTAATATATACACCCAACTGTAATATATATACACCCTGAATGTAATCTATATACACCCGAATGTAATATATACACAGCCGAATGTAATATATATACACCCTGAATGTAATATTTACACCCGGATATAATATATATACACACCCGAATGTAATATATATATACACACCCGAATGTAATATATATATACACACCCGAACGTAATATACAGTGGTACCTTGGTTTAAGAGTAACTTGGTTTAAGAGCATTTTGGCTTATGAGCTCACAGTTTTTCAAAATTGTGACTTGGTTTAAGAGCATTGCTTTGGTGTAAGAGCTCCCTGTACTGGGTGGGAGGGGGAGTGGGGGAGGGGCATGGTCTGCATAGCGGGGTCTACAGCCCTGTACTCTGGCCCAGGAAGTCTCCCTCACCTTCCATAGCAGATCCCCTTCAGGCTGGGGCTTACATCAGGGGACAGGACTGTGGAGGTAATCTCTCCATAGCTGTAACCCCTCTCTCCCCGGACAGAGAGCGCTGCATGTATGTGCCCACATCTGTCCTGCTCATTCCTTCATGCTCCCTACAGTCTCTATCAGCCCTTGTGTTTCCCATCCGCTCCATTACTGTACAGGAACTTATATATCACAGATTCTGCTGTTTCTCATTGTTTCATCTGTTTTCCATGTTATTCAGAATAATAAATCATTATTTTTTGGGTGTGGAACCAATTGTCTGCATTTCTATGATTTCTTATGGAAACATTTGCTTTGGTTTAAGAGTGGATTTGGATTACAAGCGCAGCCCCGGAACGAATTATGCTCGTAATTCAAGGCACCACTGTATATACACCCTGATGTAATATATACACCCGGATGTAATATATACACCCTGAATGTAATATATACACCCTGATGTAATATATACACAGCCGAATGTAATATATATACACCCTGATGTAATATATACTGTATACACCCTGATGTAATATATACACCCGAATGTAGTAATATATACACCCGAATGTAATATATATACACACTGAATGTAATATATACATCCCGAATGTAATATATATACACCCTGATGTAATATATACACCCTGATGTAATATATACACCCGGATGTAAAATATATACACCCGAATGTAATATATACACCCGAATGTAATATATACACCCTGAATGTAATATATACATCCTGAATGTTATATATACACAGCCGAATGTAATATATATACACCCGAATGTAATATATACACCCTGATGTAATAAATATACACCCGGATGTAATATATATACACCCGGATGTAATATATATACACCCTGAATGTAATATATACACCCTGAATGTAATATATACACCCTGAATGTAATATATACACCCTGAATGTAATATATACACCCTGAATGTAATATATACACAGCCGAATGTAATATATACACCCTGAATATAATATATATACACCCGAATGTAATATATACACCCGAATGTAATATATACACCCGGATGTAATATATACATCCTGAATGTAATATATACACAGCCGAATGTAATATATACCCGGATGTAATATATACTCCCTGAATGTAATATATACATCCTGAATGTAATATATACACAGCCGAATGTAATATATATACACCCGAATGTAATATATATACACCCTGATGTAATATATACACCCGGATGTAATATATATACACCCGAATGTAATATATACACCCGGATGTAATATATATACACCCGGATGTAATATATATACTCCCGAATGTAATATATACACCCCCGATTGTAACATATATACACCCGAATTTAATATATACACACCACAATGTAATATATACACCCCCGAATGTAATATATACACACCACAATGTAATATATACACCCCCGAATGTAATATATACACACCCCAATGTAATATATGTACACCCGAATGTAATATGTATACACTGCAGGTACTGCAGTTGCGGCTGGGGTGAACTACTCAGACAGTGGCCGTTCTAAGACATGGCCGTGTCACAGAACGTCTGCTGTCTTACAAAGTGTGAACGTGGCCTTGAAGTGAGTAGGAGTATGTATGTGTACATATCACTGTGTAGAGAAGTTGCTTTGTTCATGTGTGTATATGTCAGGACTTACATCGGACGCCTTCTTCTCGGCCTGCTCCAGCCTCTCCTGGGCTTCCTTCACGGCCTCGGAGTACTTCTCCACCTCTTCTTCTGTGCCCTTCACCTTCTTCTGCATGGCCATCACCTCCTCCTCCAGCTATGGAGAGAGAAAACGGGGGTCAGCCAGACAGTACACCCCAGCCCCCCAAACTGCAGGGACCCCCCATCAATCTCATGTCTATGGGGCAGATGACTAGGAGAAGCAGATGTGAGGGTCGGGATAAAGGGGGGGGGGGGTTAGTGTCAGGGGCCACGTGAGTGACAGAAGGAATTGTCATATCCTCCTCTATATTATACCTAATATACACCATACCCTCCTCTATATTATACCTAAGATACACCATATCCTCCTCTATATTATACCTCATATACAGCATATCCTCCTCTATATTATACCTAATATACACCATACCCTCCTCTATATTATACCTAAGATACACCATATCCTCCCCTATATTATACCTTACATACATCATATCCTTCTCTATATTATACCTCATATACACCATATCCTCCTCTATATTATACCTAATATACACCATATCCTCCTCTATATTATACCTAATATACATCATATCCTCCCCTATATTATACCTAATATACACCATACCCTCCTCTATATTATACCTAATATACATCATATCCTCCTCTATATTATACCTTGTATACTCCATATCCTCCTCTATATTATACCTAATATACACCATATGCTCCTCTATATTATACCTAAAATACATCATATCCTCCTCTATATTATACCTAATATACACCATATGCTCCTCTATATTATACCTAATATACACCATATGCTCCTCTATATTATACCTAAAATACATCATATCCTCCTCTATATTATACCTAATATACACCATATGCTCCTCTATATTATACCTAAGATACACCATATCCTCCTCTATATTATACCTCATATACACCATACCCTCCTCTATATTATACCTAATATACACCATACCCTCCTCTATATTATGCCTAAGATACACCATATCCTCCTCTATATTATACCTAAGATACACCATATCCTCCTCTATATTATACCTCATATACATCATATCCTCCCCAATATTATAACTTGTATACACCATATCCTTCTCTATACTATACCTCATATACATCATATCCTCCTCTATATTATACCTCATATACACCATATCCTCCTCTATATTATACCTTGTATACTCCATATCCTCCTCTATATTATACCTAATATACATCATATCCTTCTCTAAATTATAACTCATATACACCATACCCTCCTCTATATTATACCTAATATACACCATACCCTCCTCTATATTATACCTCATATACATCATATCCTCCCCAATATTATTATACCTTGTATACACCATATCCTCCTCTATATTATACCTAAGATACACCATATCCTCCTCTATATTATACCTAATATACATCATATCCTTCTCTATATTATACCTCATATACACCATACCCTCCTCTATATTATACCTAATATACACCATATCCTCCTCTATATTATACCTTGTATACTCCATATCCTCCTCTATATTATACCTAATATACATCATATCCTTCTCTATATTATAACTCATATACACCATACCCTCCTCTATATTATACCTAATATACACCATACCCTCCTCTATATTATACCTAAGATACACCATATCCTCCTCTATATTATACCTAATATACATCATATCCTTCTCTATATTATACCTCATATACACCATATCCTCCTCTATATTATACCTCATATACACCATATCCTCCTCTATATTATACCTAAGATACACCATATCCTCCTCTATATTATACCTAATATACATCATATCCTTCTCTATATTATACCTCATATACACCATACCCTCCTCTATATTATACCTAAGATACACCATATCCTCCTCTATATTATACCTCATATACACCATACCCTCCTCTATATTATACCTAATATACACCATACCCTCCTCTATATTATACCTAAGATACACCATATCCTCCTCTATATTATACCTAAGATACACCATATCCTCCTCTATATTATACCTTGTATACTCCATATCCTCCTCTATATTATACCTAATATACATCATATCCTTCTCTAAATTATAACTCATATACACCATACCCTCCTCTATATTATACCTAATATACACCATACCCTCCTCTATATTATACCTCATATACATCATATCCTCCCCAATATTATTATACCTTGTATACACCATATCCTCCTCTATATTATACCTAATATACATCATATCCTTCTCTATATTATACCTCATATACACCATACCCTCCTCTATATTATACCTAATATACACCATATCCTCCTCTATATTATACCTTGTATACTCCATATCCTCCTCTATATTATACCTAATATACATCATATCCTTCTCTATATTATAACTCATATACACCATACCCTCCTCTATATTATACCTAATATACACCATACCCTCCTCTATATTATACCTAAGATACACCATATCCTCCTCTATATTATACCTAATATACATCATATCCTTCTCTATATTATACCTCATATACACCATATCCTCCTCTATATTATACCTCATATACACCATATCCTCCTCTATATTATACCTAAGATACACCATATCCTCCTCTATATTATACCTAATATACATCATATCCTTCTCTATATTATACCTCATATACACCATATCCTCCTCTATATTATACCTCATATACACCATATCCTCCTCTATATTATACCTAATATACACCATATGCTCCTCTATATTATACCTAATATACATCATATCCTCCTCTATATTATACCTCGTATACATCATATCCTCCCCAATATTATACCTTGTATACACCATATCCTTCTCTATATTATACCTAAGATACACCATATCCTCCTCTATATTATACCTAATATACATCATATCCTTCTCTATATTATACCTCATATACACCATACCCCCCTCTATATTATACCTAATATACACCATATGCTCCTCTATATTATACCTTACATACATCATATCCTTCTCTATATTATACCTCATATACACCATACCCTCCTCTATATTATACATCATATCCTCCTCTATATTATACCTCATATACACCATACCCTCCTCTATATTATACCTAATATACACCATATGCTCCTCTATATTATAACTAATATACATCATATCCTTCTCTATATTATACATCATATACATCATATCCTCCCCTATATTATACCTCATATACAGCATATCCTCCTCTATATTATACCTCATATACAGCATATCCTCCTCTATATTATACCTAATATACACCATACCCTCCTCTATATTATACCTAAGATACACCATATCCTCCTCTATATTATACCTCATATACACCATACCCTCCTCTATATTATACCTAATATACACCATACCCTCCTCTATATTATACCTAAGATACACCATATCCTCCTCTATATTATACCTAATATACATCATATCCTTCTCTATATTATACCTCATATACACCATATCCTCCTCTATATTATACCTAATATACACCATATGCTCCTCTATATTATACCTAATATACACCATATGCTCCTCTATATTATACCTAATATACATCATATCCTCCTCTATATTATACCTCGTATACATCATATCCTCCCCAATATTATTATACCTTGTATACACCATATCCTCCTCTATATTATACCTAAGATACACCATATCCTCCTCTATATTATACCTAATATACATCATATCCTTCTCTATATTATACCTCATATACACCATACCCTCCTCTATATTATACCTAAGATACACCATATCCTCCTCTATATTATACCTAATATACATCATATCCTTCTCTATATTATACCTCATATACACCATATCCTCCTCTATATTATACCTCATATACACCATATCCTCCTCTATATTATACCTAATATACACCATATGCTCCTCTATATTATACCTAATATACATCATATCCTCCTCTATATTATACCTCGTATACATCATATCCTCCCCAATATTATACCTTGTATACACCATATCCTCCTCTATATTATACCTAAGATACACCATATCCTCCTCTATATTATACCTAAGATACACCATATCCTCCTCTATATTATACCTAATATACATCATATCCTTCTCTATATTATACCTCATATACACCATACCCTCCTCTATATTATACCTAATATACACCATATGCTCCTCTATATTATACCTTACATACATCATATCCTTCTCTATATTATACCTCATATACACCATACCCTCCTCTATATTATACATCATATCCTCCTCTATATTATACCTCATATACACCATACCCTCCTCTATATTATACCTAATATACACCATATGCTCCTCTATATTATAACTAATATACATCATATCCTTCTCTATATTATACATCATATACATCATATCCTCCCCTATATTATACCTCATATACAGCATATCCTCCTCTATATTATACCTCATATACAGCATATCCTCCTCTATATTATACCTCATATATATCATATCCTCCTCTATATTATACATCGTATACATCATATGCTCCTGTATATTATACCTTATATACACCATATGCTCCTCTATATTATACCTAATATAGACCATATGCTCCTCTATATTATACCTCATATATATCATATCCTCCTCTATATTATACCTAATATACACCATATCCTCCTCTATATTATACCTAATATACATCATATCCTCCCCTATATTATACCTAATATACATCATATATACCTAATATACAGCATATCCTCCTCTATATTATACCTCGTATACAGCATATCCTCCCCTATATTATACCTCATATACATCATATCCTCCTCTATATTTGACCTTATATACATCATACCGTCCTCTATATTATACCTAATATACATCATATCCTCCTCTATATTATACCTAATATACATCATATCCTCCTCTATATTATACCTCATATACAGCATATCCTCCCCTATATTATACCTCATATACATCATATCCTCCTCTATATTATCTCATATACATCATATGCTCCTCTATATTATACCTCATATACAGCATATCCTCCTCTATATTATACCTAATATACATCATATCCTCTTCTATATTATACCTCATATACAGCATATCCTCCTCTATATTATACCTAATATACATCATATCCTCCTCTATATTATACCTCATATGCAGCAGATTCTTCTCTATAATATGCCTAATAGGGAGCATATCCTCCTCTATATTATACATCATATCCTCCTCTATATTATACCTCGTATACAGCATATCCTCCTCTATATTATGCTTCATATACAGCATATCCTCCTCTATATTATACCTCATATACATCATATCCTCCCCTATATTATACTAATATACATCATATCCTCCCCTATATTATACCTCATATACATAATATCCTCCTCTATACTATACCTCGTATACAGCATATACTCCTCTATATTATACCTCATATACATCATATCCTCCCCTATATTATACCTCATATACATCATATCCTCCTCAATATTATACCTCATATGCAGCAGATTCTTCTCTATAATATGCCTAATAGGGAGCACATCCTCCTCTATATTGTACATCATATCCTCCTCTATATTATACCTCATATACAGCATATACATCATATCCTCCTCTATATTATACATCATATACACCATATACTCTCTATATTATACTAATATGCATCATATCCTCCTCTATATTATACCTCATATACAGCATTTCCTCCTCTATATTATACATCATATACAGCATATACTCTCTATATTATACCTCATATATACCATATCCTCCTCTATATTATACATCATATCCTCCCCTATATTATACATCATATACACCATATACTCTCTATATTATACCTCATATATACCATATCCTCCTCTATATTATACATCATATCCTCCCCTATATTATACCTCGTATACAGCATATCCTCTTCTATATTATACCTCATATACATCATATCCTTCTCTATATTATACTAATATACATCATATTCTCCTCTATATTATACCTCGTATACAGCATATCCTCCTCTATATTATACCTCATATACAGCATATCCTCCTCTATATTATACCTCATATACATCATATATTCCTCTATATTATACCTCATATACAGTATATCCTCTTTTATATTATACCTCATACACAGCATATCCTCCTCTATATTATACCTCATATACACCATATCCTTCTCTATACTATACCTCATATACATCATATCCTCCTCTATATTATACCTCATATACATCACATACATCATACCTTCTTCTATATTATACCTCATATACATCATATCCTCCTTTATATTATACCTCAAATACCACATATACATATCCTTCTCTATTATTATACCTCATGTACGCTATATCCTCCTCTATATTATACCTCATATACACTATGTGCTCCTCTATATTATACCTAATATACATCATATCCTCTTCTATATTATACCTCATATACACCATATGCTCCTCAATATTATACCTCATATACAGCATATCCTCCTCTATATTATACCTCATATACATCATATCCTCCTCTATATTATATCTCATATACATCATATGCTCCTCTATATTATACCTCATATACAGCATATCCTCCTCTGTATTATACCTCATATACAGCATATGCTCCTCTATATTATACCTAATATACACCATATCCTCCTCTATATTATGCCTCATATACAGCATATCCTCCTCTGTATTATACCTCATATACAGCATATCCTCCTCTATATTATACCTAATATACACCATATCCTCCTCTATATTATGCCTCATATACAGCATATCCTCCTCTATATTATACCTCATATACATCATATCCTCCTCTATATTATACCTCATATACATCATATCCTCCTCTATATTATATCTCATATACATCATATGCTCCTCTATATTATACCTCATATACAGCATATGCTCCTCTATATTATACCTCATATACAGCATATGCTCCTCTATATTATACCTCATATACAGCATATCCTCCTCTGTATTATACCTCATATACAGCATATACTCCTCTATATTATACTGCATATTATCACTTTATAATATAGCTGATATACATCATATCCTCCTCTATATTATATCTCATATAAATCATATCCTCCTCTATATTATACCTCATATACACCATATCCTTCTCTATATTATACCTAATATACACCATATCCTCCTCTATATTATATCTCATATACATCTTATGCTCCTCTATATTATACCTAATATACACCATATCCTTCTCTATATTATACCTCATATACAGCATATCCTCCTCTATATTATACCTCATATACATCATATGCTCCTCTATAATATACCTCATATACATCATATCCTCCTCTATATTATATCTCATATACATCTTATGCTCCTCTATATTATACCTAATATACACCATATCCTTCTCTATATTATACCTCATATACATCATATCCTTCTCTATATTATAATAATACACATCATATCCTCCTCTATATTATACCTCATATACATAATATCCTCCTCTATATTATACCTCATATACACCATATCCTCCTCTATATTATAATAATACACATCATATGCTCCTCTATATTATACCTCATATACAGCATATCCTCTTCTATATTATACTGCATATCCTCCTCTATATTATACTACATATCCTCCTCTATATTATACCTCATATACAGCATATCCTCTTCTATATTATACCTCATATGCAGCACATATATTGTATTACACCTTATATACGTTGTCTCTATGTCCATATTACACTATACATCACTCTTTCTGTCCGCTGTGTTGGGATATAAGTGAAGTTGGGATGTGGACAAGTATGGGATCCCATGAGTTTCTTCAGTCACCAGTAGGGGGCACCACATGACAGCTGAAGTCACATGTAGCACCAGCCAGTCGGTGTTATCCCAGCAAAGTGCAGAGGATTTCAGATAGCAAGCTCCTGTGCCAGAACAGTATCCATAGAGTGTAAGCTCCTTGGGTGAGATCCTGTACCCTGACCCTTCCATTCAGCCACATGGTTCCTTATCCAGATCCCCTTCCTGTTGTTCTCCTCTAGAGTGTAAGCTCTGCAGTCCACAAATAGGGAGCGGATCCTGGGGGTAGTAGTGATATTCTGAGTTCTCGTATCTTGACGTGTGCAGTATAAAGAGGGCAGATCCAATACATGTTACAGTGGGGGTAGTAGTATCACTGTGAGGGTAGTAGCATAACTAAGGGTAGTAGTATGGTACTGGGGGTAGTAGTATGGTACTGGGGGTAGTAGTATGGTACTGGGGGTAGTAGTATGGTACTGGTGGTAGTAGTATGGTACTGGTGGTAGTAGTATGGTACTGGTGGTAGTAGTATGGTACTGGGGGTAGTAGTATGGTACTGGTGGTAGTAGTATGGCACTGGTGGTAGTATTATGGTACTGGGGGAAGTAGTATGGCACTGCTGGTAGTAGTAGTATGGTACTGGGGATAGTAGTATGGTACTGGGGATAGTAGTATGGTACTGGTGGTAGTAGTATGGTACTGGGGATAGTAGTATGGTACTGGGGATAGTAGTATGGTACTGGTGGTAGTAGTATGGCACTGGTGGTAGTAGTATGGTACTGGTGGTAGTAGTATGGTACTGGTGGTAGTAGTATGGTACTGGGGGTAATAGTATGGTACTGGTGGTAGTAGTATGGTACTGGGGGTAGTAGTATGGTACTGGTGGTAGTAGTATGGCACTGGTGGTAGTATTATGGTACTGGGGGAAGTAGTATGGTACTGGGGGTAATAGTATGGTACTGGTGGTAGTAGTATGGTACTGGTGGTAGTAGTAGTATGGTACTGGTGGTAGTAGTATGGTACTGGTGGTAGTAGTATGGTACTGGGGGTAGTAGTATGGCACTGCTGGTAGTAGTATGGTACTGGTGGTAGTAGTATGGTACTGGTGGTAGTATTATGGCACTGGTGGTAGTAGTATGGTACTGGTGGTAGTATTATGGTACTGGTGGTAGTAGTATGGTACTGGTGGTAGTAGTATGGTACTGGTGGTAGTAGTATGGTACTGGTGGTAGTAGTATGGCACTGGTGGTAGTATTATGGTACTGGTGGTAGTAGTATGGTACTGGTGGTAGTAGTATGGTACTGGTGGTAGTAGTATGGTACTGGTGGTAGTAGTATGGCACTGGTGGTAGTATTATGGTACTGGTGGTAGTATTATGGTACTGGTGGTAGTAGTATGGTACTGGTGGTAGTAGTATGGTACTGGTGGTAGTAGTATGGTACTGGTGGTAGTAGTATGGCACTGGTGGTAGTATTATGGTACTGGTGGTAGTAGTATGGTACTGGTGGTAGTAGTATGGTACTGGGGGTAATAGTATGGTACTGGTGGTAGTAGTATGGCACTGGTGGTAGTAGTATGGTACTGGTGGTAGTAGTATGGTACTGGTGGTAGTAGTATGGTACTGGTGGTAGTAGTATGGTACTGGGGGTAATAGTATGGCACTGGTGGTAGTATTATGGAACTGGTGGTAGTAGTATGGTACTGGTGGTAGTAGTAGTATGGTACTGGTGGTAGTAGTATGGTACTGGTGGTAGTAGTATGGTACTGGGGGTAGTAGTATGGCACTGGTGGTAGTAGTATGGTACTGGTGGTAGTAGTATGGTACTGGTGGTAGTAGTATAACTGTATGGGGGCTGTAGTATTACTGTATGGGGGCTGTAGTATAACTGTATGGGGGCTGTAGTATTAGTGTATGGGGGCTGTAGTATAAGTGTATGGGGGCTGTAGTATAAGTGTATGGGGGCTGTAGTATAACTGTATGGGGGCTGTAGTATAACTGTATGGGGGCTGTAGTATTACTGTATGGGGCTGTAGTATTACTGTATGGGGGCTGTAGTATTACTGTATGGGGGCTGTAGTATTACTGTATGGGGGCTGTAGTATAACTGTATGGGGGCTGTAGTATTAGTGTATGGGGGCTGTAGTATTACTGTATGGGGGCTGTAGTATAACTGTATGGGGGCTGTAGTATTAGTGTATGGGGGCTGTAGTATTACTGTATGGGGGCTGTAGTATAACTGTATGGGGGCTGTAGTATAACTGTATGGGGGCTGTAGTATAACTGTATGGGGGCTGTAGTATAAGTGTATGGGGGCTGTAGTATAACTGTATGGGGGCTGTAGTATAACTGTATGGGGGCTGTAGTATTACTGTATGGGGGCTGTAGTATTACTGTATGGGGGCTGTAGTATAAGTGTATGGGGGCTGTAGTATAAGTGTATGGGGGCTGTAGTATAACTGTATGGGGGCTGTAGTATAACTGTATGGGGGCTGTAGTATAACTGTATGGGGGCTGTAGTATAACTGTATGGGGGCTGTAGTATTACTGTATGGGGCTGTAGTATTACTGTATGGGGGCTGTAGTATAACTGTATGGGGGCTGTAGTATAACTGTATGGGGGCTGTAGTATAACTGTATGGGGGCTGTAGTATAAGTGTATGGGGGCTGTAGTATTACTGTATGGGGGCTGTAGTATAACTGTATGGGGGCTGTAGTATAAGTGTATGGGGGCTGTAGTATTACTGTATGGGGGCTGTAGTATAAGTGTATGGGGGCTGTAGTATTACTGTATGGGGGCTGTAGTATTACTGTATGGGGGTTGTAGTATAAGTGTATGGGGGCTGTAGTATTACTGTATGGGGGCTGTAGTATAACTGTATGGGGGTTGTAGTATAAGTGTATGGGGGCTGTAGTATTACTGTATGGGGGCTGTAGTATAACTGTATGGGGGCTGTAGTATAAGTGTATGGGGGCTGTAGTATAAGTGTATGGGGGCTGTAGTATAACTGTATGGGGGCTGTAGTATAACTGTATGGGGGCTGTAGTATTACTGTATGGGGGCTGTAGTATAACTGTATGGGGGCTGTAGTATTACTGTATGGGGGCTGTAGTATAACTGTATGGGGGCTGTAGTATTACTGTATGGGGGCTGTGGTATTACTGTATGGGGGCTGTAGTATAACTGTATGGGGGCTGTAGTATAACTGTATGGGGGCTGTAGTATAACTGTATGGGGGCTGTAGTATAACTGTATGGGGGCTGTAGTATAAGTGTATGGGGGCTGTAGTATAACTGTATGGGGGCTGTAGTATAAGTGTATGGGGGCTGTAGTATAAGTGTATGGGGGCTGTAGTATTACTGTATGGGGGCTGTAGTATTACTGTATGGGGGTTGTAGTATAAGTGTATGGGGGCTGTAGTATTACTGTATGGGGGCTGTAGTATAACTGTATGGGGGTTGTAGTATAAGTGTATGGGGGCTGTAGTATTACTGTATGGGGGCTGTAGTATTACTGTATGGGGGCTGTAGTATTACTGTATGGGGGCTGTAGTATTACTGTATGGGGGCTGTAGTATAACTGTATGGGGGCTGTAGTATAACTGTATGGGGGCTGTAGTATAACTGTATGGGGGTTGTAGTATAACTGTATGGGGGCTGTAGTATAACTGTATGGGGGCTGTAGTATAAGTGTATGGGGGTTGTAGTATAACTGTATGGGGGCTGTAGTATAACTGTATGGGGGCTGTAGTATTACTGTATGGGGGCTGTAGTATTACTGTATGGGGGCTGTAGTATAACTGTATGGGGGCTGTAGTATAACTGTATGGGGGCTGTAGTATAAGTGTATGGGGGCTGTAGTATTACTGTATGGGGGCTGTAGTACCACACTTTATGGCTGCTGTAACCCGTTTTGGGGGTAGTAGTAGATCCCTGTCTCTGCCCCTTGCTGGGGGATGGTGGGGGTTGTAGTACCTGCTTGCACCGGTCCTCCGCCTGCTTCTTGTCGCCCTCCGCCTGCTCCGCCCGGTCTATGGCGTTCTCCTTGTCCAGCTTCAGCATCTGCATCTTCTTCTTGATGGCGTCCATGGCTGCGGGTGAGGACGGATGAGGACGGGCGCTGCGGGTGAGGACGGATGAGGACGGGCGCTGCGGGTGAGGACGGATGAGGACGGGTGAGGACGGGCGCTGCGGGTGAGGACGGGTGAGGACGGGCGCTGCGGGTGAGGACGGGCGCTGCGGGTGAGGACGGGTGAGGACGGGCGCTGCGGGTGAGGACGGGTGAGGACGGAGCTCCGGGGGCTGGAGAAGCGCTGCCCGGACTCCGAGCTTTATATCCCGGGACACAAACACCGCCCCGTCCCGATCATCACAGCCATGTAGGGCAGAGACCGAGAGCCCGGGGGAGGGGGGCGGAAACGGGGGGAGTATGGAGGGGGGACAGGGGGGAGTATGGAGGGGGGACGGGGAGAGTATGGAGGGGGGACAGGGGGGAGTATGGAGGGGGGACAGGGGGGAGTATGGAGGGGGGACAGGGGGGAGTATGGAGGGGGGACAGGGGGGAGTATGGAGGGGGGGGGGGCAGGGGGAGTATGGAGGGGAGGAGGGGGGGAGTATGGAGGGGGGACGGGGAGAGTATGGAGGGGGGACAGGGGGGAGTATGGAGGGGGGACGGGGAGAGTATGGAGGGGGGACAGGGGGGAGTATGGAGGGGGGACAGGGGGGAGTATGGAGGGGGGACAGGGGGGAGTATGGAGGGGGACAGGGGGGAGTATGGAGGGGGGGGGCAGGGGGAGTATGGAGGGGAGGAGGGGGGAGTATGGAGGGGGGGACGGGGAGAGTATGGAGGGGGGACAGGGGGGAGTATGGAGGGGGGACGGGGAGAGTATGGAGGGGGGACAGGGGGGAGTATGGAGGGGGGACAGGGGGGAGTATGGAGGGGGGACAGGGGGGAGTATGGAGGGGGGGACAGGGGGGAGTATGGAGGGGGGGGGGCAGGGGGAGTATGGAGGGGAGGAGGGGGGAGTATGGAGGGGGGACAGGGAGGAGTATGGAGGGGGAGGGGGGGGGGGGCGGAAACGGGGGGAAGGAGGGGGGAGTATGGAGGGGGGACAGGGGGGAGTATGGAGGGGGGACGGGGAGAGTATGGAGGGGGGCCAGGGGGGAGTATGGAGGGGGGACAGGGGAGAGTATGGAGGGGGGACGGGGAGAGTATGGAGGGGGGACAGGGGGGAGTATGGAGGGGGGACAGGGGGAGTATGGAGGGGGGGCAGGGGGAGTATGGAGGGGGGACAGGGGGAGTATGGAGGGGGGGAGGGGGAGTATGGAGGGGGGGCAGGGGGAGTATGGAGGGGGGGCAGGGGGAGTATGGAGGGGGGGAGTATGGAGGGGGGGGGACAGGGGGAGTATGGAGGGGGGACGGGGAGAGTATGGAGGGGGGACAGGGGGGAGTATGGAGGGGGGACAGGGGGAGTATGGAGGGGGGGGGCAGGGGGAGTATGGAGGGGGGACAGGGGGAGTATGGAGGGGGGGACAGGGGGAGTATGGAGGGGGGGAGGGGGGAGTATGGAGGGGGGGCAGGGGGAGTATGGAGGGGGGGGACAGGGAGGAGTATGGAGGGGGGGAGGGGGGAGTATGGAGGGGGGGGACAGGGGGAGTATGGAGGGGGGACAGGGGGGAGTATGGAGGGGGGACAGGGGGAGTATGGAGGGGGGAGTATGGAGGAGGGACGGAGGGGGGAGTATGGAGGGGGGACAGGGGGGAGTATGGAGGGGGGACAGGGGGGAGTATGGAGGGGGGGCAGGGGGAGTATGGAGGGGGGACAGGGGGGAGTATGGAGGGGGGACAGGGGGAGTATGGAGGGGGGACAGGGGGGAGTATGGAGAAAGGCAGGGGGGAGTATGGAGGGGGGACAGGGGGAGTATGGAGGGGGGACAGGGGGGAGTATGGAGGGGGGACAGGGGGAGTATGGAGGGGGGAGTATGGAGGGGGGACAGGGGGGAGTATGGAGGGGGGACAGGGGGAGTATGGAGGGGGGACAGGGGGGAGTATGGAGGGGGGACAGGGGGGAGTATGGAGAAAGGCAGGGGGGAGTATGGAGGGGGGACAGGGAGGAGTATGGAGGGGCAAGAGAGGGGTACAGGGATCAGGATGGAAGTGGACAGGGAGGGGTAAAAGGAGTAGTATATGGGGGCAAGAGGGGTGAGGCGTAGAGGACAGAGAGGAGTATGGAGGGGCTAACAGAGGTGAGGAGAGGTGTATAGAGGGGAAGAGAGATGAAGAGTGGGGGATAGAGAGGAGTATGGAGGAGGCAAAAGAGGTGAGGAGAGGGGGACTGAGACGAGTATGGTGGCGGAGCAGTATGGAGGGGACAAGAGGGATGAGGAGACTGGGACAGAGAGGAGTATAGAGAGGCCAAGAGAGATGAGGAGAGGGGGACAGAGAGAGGTATGGAGGGAAAGAGATGAGTAGAGGGTGATAGAAGTGTGCAGTCTCCCCCAGAGGAAGTGTGGAGTCTCCCCCAGAGGAAGTGTGGAGTCTCCCCCAGAGGAAGTGTGGAGTCTCCCCCAGAGGAAGTGTGGAGTCTCTCCCAGAGGAAGTGTGGAGTCTCCCCCAGAGGAAATGTGGAGTCTCCCCCAGAGGAAGTGTGGAGTCTCCCCCAGAGGAAGTGTGGAGTCTCCCCCAGAGGAAGTGTGGAGTCTCCCCAGAGGAAGTGTGGAGTCTCCCCCAGAGGAAGTGTGGAGTCTCCCCCAGAGGAAGTGTGGAGTCTCCCCAGAGGAAGTGTGGAGTCTCCCCCAGAGGAAGTGTGGAGTCTCCCCCAGATGGAAGTGTGGGAGTCTCCCCCAGAGGAAGTGTGGAGTCTCCCCCAGAGGAAGTGTGGAGTCTCCCCCAGAGGAAGTGTGGAGTCTCCCCCAGAGGAAGTGTGGAGTCTCCCCCAGAGGAAGTGTGGAGTCTCCCCCAGAGGAAGTGTGGAGTCTCCCCCAGAGGAAGTGTGGAGTCTCCCCCAGAGGAAGTGTGGAGTCTCCCCCAGAGGAAGTGTGGAGTCTCCCCCAGAGGAAGTGTGGAGTCTCCCCCAGAGGAAGTGTGGAGTCTCCCCCAGAGGAAGTGTGGAGTCTCCCCCAGAGGAAGTGTGGAGTCTCCCCCAGAGGAAGTGTGGAGTCTCCCCCAGAGGAAGTGTGGAGTCTCCCCCAGAGGAAGTGTGGAGTCTCCCCCAGAGGAAGTGTGGAGTCTCCCCCAGAGGAAGTGTGGAGTCTCCCCCAGAGGAAGTGTGGAGTCTCCCCCAGAGGAAGTGTGGAGTCTCCCCCAGAGGAAGTGTGGAGTCTCCCCCAGAGGAAGTGTGGAGTCTCCCCCAGAGGAAGTGTGGAGTCTCCCCCAGAGGAAGTGTGGAGTCTCCCCCAGAGGAAGTGTGGAGTCTCCCCCAGTGGGTGCACCTCACACTGTTCCCACCAATCCCTTCAGTAGTATAGAGTCTGAGGTAAAATAGTTTGCGGCAGATTAGTCAGTGGTTTCCTGAGAGAGTGTGTGCCAAAAGAGAGTTCTCCTGCTGCAGTTTATTCCAGGGTCTGGCCTTGAGGCCATGTCCCTAATGCGGGACCTTATCATCCTAGCTTAGTCCAGCTAGAGACAAAGGTGATGAGGCTGCAGTAAAGGGCACCAAGGGACAACACTGTCTATGCTGGGCAGTTGTTCTCTCTTCATCCTCAAGGATCATTCCGGGATAAATAATCAGTGAGAGCATATAGTTGAACACTCTACTGCTCTCACTAAGTTCCTCAGGGGTCTCCCCGATGGGTAGCTCTATCTGCTAGGTGGGACCTGCTTCACTGGATCTGTGTCACTCTGTGCCCACAGTCAGCATTAGGTGGATGGTCCTACCCGTGGGTGTTGGTACTATAGGGTCTAGATAGGGCCCCATTACCCTGAGCTTGCCTTCAGTCCACTACCATATCAAGTCAGTCAAGTATCTTACAAGTATATATCTATTCCACCAGTAAGAGGCTGTGATCTTCACAAGGATATATTCCCACCAGTGGAAAGCTATGATCTCTTCAAGTCTGTTCTCTCAAGTATAGGTGAAGTTTATTCCAAGATACCCAGCTGAAGTGACCTCCGGAGGATTGTTGTGTATATGCAGAAAAAGAAGACAAATGTGGCCAGCTCTCCTATATCACTAGGGGAAGACGTAACCCCTTGGGCACAGTGTGATGCACAAAATAGTGGAGGGGGGAGGGGAGGTGTGCACTCTATATACTTATCCCCCCGTAATCTGACGCTGCTGCCTCTTGGGGTATCCCACCTCCTTAACAGGTTGGCCCCAACCACGGTGTCGGTCCCTTCTCTATCACTAAGTGCTCAGGACAAAAATAACAAAAATGTGTATGTGCAAAAAACAAAATTATACACAGTATACATACACAAGTGGCGGTCTAATATGTATCGTCACAAAATTGGTCTGTAAGTCAGGTTGCTCGGTAAATAAACACCTCGGACCACCGCCAGTTAGGTCCAGGTGTGTTCGTTGCTACGTGTTTCTACTGTCGGGTATACTACAGTTTCATCAGGGAACGATATGTTGCCGCATTTTTATGGCGTATCTTGTTATGTATCAGACCTCGTCAGCCATGTATCATATCTGTAACATTAAAAAGTTTGTCCTTAAAAGGTAAGTCTGAGCAGATACTAGCGGGCAGATACTGGCAACCAGATACTAGCGGGCAGATACTGGCAACCAGATACTAGCGGGCAGATACTGGCAACCAGATACTAGCGGGCAGATACTGGCAACCAGATACTAGCGGGCAGATACTGGCAACCATGATACTAGCGGGCAGATACTGGCAACCAGATACTAGCGGGCAGATACTGGCAACCAGATACTAGCGGCAGATACTGGCAACCAGATACTAGCGGGCAGATACTGGCAACCAGATACTAGCGGGCAGATACTGGCAACCAGATACTAGCGGGCAGATACTTGGCAACCAGATACTAGCGGGCAGATACTGGCAACCAGATACTAGCGGCAGATACTGGCAACCAGATACTAGCGGGCAGATACTGGCAACCAGATACTAGCGGGCAGATACTGGCAACCAGATACTAGCGGGCAGATACTGGCAACCAGATACTAGCGGGCAGATACTGGCAACCAGATACTAGCGGGCAGATACTGGCAACCAGATACTAGCGGGCAGATACTGGCAACCAGATACTAGCGGGCAGATACTGGCAACCAGATACTAGCGGGCAGATACTGGCAACCAGATACTAGCGGGCAGATACTGGCAACCAGATACTAGCGGGCAGATACTGGCAACCAGATACTAGCGGGCAGATACTGGCAACCAGATACTAGCGGGCAGATACTAGTGGGTAGATACTGGCAACCAGATAGTACTACCAGCTCAGATTCCCACACTAATGGCGGAACGGATATCTATCACATTCCTAGCGGGCAGTTACTAGATATCTATCACATACTGGCGGGCAGGTACTGGCAACCAAATACTGGCGGGCAGAGACTGGCAACCAAATACTGGCGGGCAGAGACTGGCGGGCAGATACTAGCGGTTAGATACTAGCGGGCAGATACTGGCAACCAGATAGCACTACCAGCTCAGAGATTCCCACACTAATGGTGGAACGAATATCTATCACATCCCTAGCGGGCAGATACTAGATATCTGTCACATACTAGCGGGCAGATACTGGCAACCAAATACTGGCGGGCAGATACTGGCAACCAAATACTGGCGGGCAGATACTGGCAACCAAATACTGGCGGGCAGATACTGGCAACCAAATACTGGCGGGCAGATACTGGCAACCAAATACTAGCGGGCAGATAATAGCGGGCAGATACTGGCGAGCAGATACTAGCGGGCAGATAGTGGCAACCAGTTACTAGAGGGCAGATACTGGCAACCAGATACTGTTGGGCAGATACTAGCGGGCAGATATTGGCAACCAGATACTAGCGGGCAGATACTGGCAACCAGATACTGTTGGGCAGATACTAGCGGGCAGATATTGGCAACCAGATACTAGCGGGCAGATACTGGCAACCAGATACTGTTGGGCAGATACTAGCGGGCAGATACTGGCAACCAGATACTAGCGGGCAGATACTGGCAACCAGATACTAGCGGGCAGATACTGGCAACCAGGTACTAGCTGGCAGATACTGGCAACCAGATACTAGAGGGCAGATACTGGCAACCAGATACTAGCGGGCAGATACTGGCAACCAGATACTAGCGGGCAGATACTGGCAACCAGATACTAGCGGGCAGATACTGGCAACCAGATACTAGCGGACAGATACTGGCAACCAGATACTAGCGGGCAGATACTGGCAACCAGATACTGTTGGGCAGATACTAGCGGGCAGATATTGGCAACCAGATACTAGCGGGCAGATACTGGCAACCAGGTACTAGCTGGCAGATACTGGCAACCAGATACTAGAGGGCAGATACTGGCAACCAGATAGTACTACCAGCTCAGAGATTCCCACACTAATGGCGGAACGGATATCTATCACATCCCTAATAGATTATGCCACTAACCACAGTATAGATAGATGATTATTATATCATTTATACCAGCACAGAGAGTGCCACACGGATGACTGGAGAGATATGTGTTGGGTAATATCCCCGGAGCGCACTATATGACATGAAGCAAACATCAGAGACGGGGATGTGTGCGCTAAATGATTCTATATAGTGGATATAGACAGGTAAGATCCTGGCTAGAGGAACACCTGATTGGTGTCTGGGGTCATGCACATAGTGCAGTGTAGATGTTGTATACACATAATGGTCTCTACGTATCTCCTCTCGTAATAGCAAGGTCCGCGTCTGCTGATGGATGGGGGCCCCAGTGAGGCATGGGATGCAGGGTATCCTAGCTGCCTCATAGCTCAGACCAATCTTGTGACGATACATATTAGACCACTACTCGTGTGTATATATACTGTATATAATTTAGTTTTTTGCACATAGACATTTTTGTTATTTTTGTCCTGAGCACTTAGTGATAGAGAAGGGACCAGCACCGTGGTTGGGGCCAACCTGTTAAGGAGGTGGGATACCCCAAGAGGCAGCAGGGTCAGATTACCGGGGGGATAAGTTAGGGCTGGGCGGTATACCGCAAAAATACCGATACCGTCACTGGCGTCGGTTAACCGACCTCAACTGAGCCAGGACGGTATCTGCGGTATTTTTGTGTTTCCAAAAGAGCTTCTGCACGCAGTCGCGGCGGCGTGAGCGCTGCACGTTATGTGCAGGGACGCCGGAATCAGAGCGGGAGGTGGAGGAGCAGCAGGGCCCAGGTGAGAATGCCCGCCCCCGGCACCCGTCCAGTGTGAGCGCCCGCCCTCCCCCTGTCCCGTCCGGCGTCCCTGCACACACAGGACATTAACGTGCAGCGCTCGCCGGGAGGGGGAGTTGGGGGAGCGGCACCAGTCCTGTCCGAGCGCCCTTCTCCTCCGGCCGGCGAGCGCTGCACGTTAATGTCCTGTGTGTGCAGGGACGCCGGTGTGCGCGCGGGAAGTGGAGGAGCAGCAGGGTCCAGGGGAGAATGTTCCTGAGTGATCCTGTCCTGTCCGGCGTCCCTGCACACACAGGACATTAACATGTGCAGCGCTCGCCGGCCGGAGGAGAAGGGCGCTCGGACAGGACTGGTGCCGGTCCCCCCCCTCCTCCCGGCGAGCGCTGCACATTAATGTCATGTGTGTGCAGGGACGCCGGTCAGATCTCAAGGTGGAGGAGCATATGCATGCAGCTCCCTGTGTACCCAGCCACCCCTGCCCGCCCCCCTGTGTACCCAGCCACCCCTGCCCGCCCCCCTGTGTACCCATCCACCCCTGCCCGCCCCCCTGTGTACCCATCCACCCCTGCCCGCCCCCCTGTGTACCCAGCCACCCCTGCCCGCCCCCCTGTGTACCCATCCACCCCTGCCCGCCCCCCTGTGTACCCAGCCACCCCTGCCCGCCCCCCTGTGTGCCCAGCCACCCCTGCCCGCCCCCCTGTGTACCCAGCCACCCCTGCCCGCCCCCCTGTGTACCCATCCACCCCTGCCCGCCCCCCTGTGTACCCAGCCACCCCTGCCCGCCCCCCTGTGTACCCATCCACCCCTGCCCGCCCCCCTGTGTACCCAGCCACCCCTGCCCGCCCCCCTGTGTACCCATCCACCCCTGCCCGCCCCCCCTGTGTACCCATACACCCCTGCCCGCTCCCCTGTGTACCCATCCACCCCTGCCCGCCCCCCTGTGTACCCATCCACCCCTGCCCGCCCCCCTGTGTACCCATACACCCCTGCCCGCTCCCCTGTGTACCCAGCCACCCCTGCCCGCCCCCCTGTGTACCCAGCCACCCCTGCCCGCCCCCCCTGTGTACCCATCCACCCTTGCCGGCCCCCCTGTGTACCCATCCACCCTTGCCGGACCCCCTGTGTACCCATCCACCCCTGCCGGCCCCCCTGTGTACCCATCCACCCCTGCTGCCCCACTGTGTACCCATCCACCCCTGCCGGCCCCCCTGTGTACCCATCCACCTCTGCCCGCTCCCCTGTGTACCCATACACCCTGCCCGCCCCCCCCCCCCCCCGTACACCCCTGCCCACCTCCCCGTAGAGAAGATAGATAGATAGGAGATAGATAGATAGATAGATAGATAGATAGATAGATAGGAGATAGATAGGAGATAGATAGGAGATAGATAGATAGGAGATAGATAGATAGATAGGAGATAGATAGGAGATAGATAGATAGATAGATAGATAGATAGATAGGAGATAGATAGATAGATAGGAGATAGATAGATAATAGATAGATAGATAGATAGATAGATAGATAGATAGATAGGAGATAGATAGATAATAGATAGATAGGAGATAGATAGATAGATAGATAGATAGATAGATACATAGATAGATAGATAGATAGATAGATAGATAGATAGATAGATAGGAGATAGATAGATAGATAGATAGGAGATAGATAGATAGATAGATAGATAGGAGATAGATAGATAGATAGGAGATAGATAGATAGATAGATAGGAGATAGATAGGAGATAGATAGGAGATAGATAGATAGATAGGAGATAGATAGATAGATAGGAGATATAGGAGATAGATAGATAGGAGATATAGGAGATAGATAGATAGAAGATAGGAGATAGATAGATAGATAGATAGATAGATAGATACATAGATAGATAGGAGATAGATGATAGATAGATAGATAGATAGATAGATAGATAGATAGGAGATATAGGAGATAGATAGATAGGAGATAGATAGATAGATAGATAGGAGATAGTTCGATAGATAGATAGGAGATAGATAGATAGATAGATAGATAGTTCGATAGATAGATAGATAGATAGATAGATAGGAGATAGATAGATAGGAGATAGATAGATAGGAGATAGATAGATAGATACATAGATAGATACATAGATAGATACATAGATAGATAGGAGATAGATAGATAGATAGATACATAGATAGATAGATAGATAGATACATAGATAGATAGGAGATAGATAGATAGATAGATAGGAGATAGATAGATAGATAGATAGGAGATTAGATAGATAGATAGATAGAGAGTTCGAAAGATAGATAGATAGGAGATAGATAGAT